>NW_019174321.1:596947-598191 GCF_002260705.1 Seriola dumerili | reverse complement strand
GTGTGTGTGTGTGTGTGTGTGTGTGTGTGTGTGTGTGTGTGTGTGTGTGTGTGTGTGTGTGTGTGTGTGTGTGTGGAAGTGTTCTGGTTTTACACTGGGAAAGGCAAAATGAACAACAAATATGATGATTATGATTACTACAATATAGTTTGTTTATGAGGCAGCGTGGTGGTACTGTGGTTATAACTGTTGCCTCTCAGTGAGAAGGTTCTGGGTTCGAATCCCAGGTGTCAGCCCTTATTTCTGGAGTTTGGATGTTATCCTTCTTCCTGTGTGTGTTTTCTTGGCGACTCTGATGTCTGTACCTGTGACGTTTTTAAGTCTTATTATACTATGACATTTTAATGCCTTATTATACTATGATGTTTTTCTGACATTTTTTACGCCTGACTTTATGTCTTACTATACTATAGTTTGTATATTAGATAGCATGGTAGCGCAGTGGTTAGTTGCCTTTCAGTCTGAAGGTTCTGGGTATGTTGACATTTTATGCCTTATTATAATATGGCGTTTTTATGCCTTACTATACTTTGACCTTTTTCATAATTTTATGCCTTATGTCATTTTTTGAAACTTTTATGACAAACTTCATTATATCGTTTTTTGACATTTTATACCTTACTATACGATTATGTTTTTATGCCTTTCTATACTATGACATTTTTACGCCTTACTATGATATGGCATCTTAAGCCTTACTAAACTATGTTGTTTTTTGACTAATTATGCCTTACTATACTATGATGTTTTTATGCCTTACTATACTTTGATGTTTTTTAAAATTTTATGCATTACTATGCTCAGATGTTTTTTATATCTTAATATACTATGACATTGTTTGACATTTTATTCCTTACTATGATATGGCGTTTTTATTCCTTGCTGAACTATGTTGTTTTTTAACTATTTATACCTTACTATGCTATGACGTTTTTGTGACTTTTTATGCCTTACTATACTATGACGCTTTTATGACTTTTTATGCCTTACTATACTATGACTTTTTATGCCTTATTATACTATGACGTTTTTTTGACTTTTTATGCCTTACTATACTATGACTTTTTATGCCTTACTATACTATGATGTTTTCATGACTTTTTATGTCTTACTATACTTTGTCGTTTTTTTGACTTTTTATGCCTTATTATACTATGACGTTTTATGCCTTACTATACTATGATGTTTTTTTGACTTTTTATGCCTTACTATACTATGACTTTTTATGCCTTACTATACTATGA
>NW_019174321.1:534192-589271 GCF_002260705.1 Seriola dumerili | reverse complement strand
ACTTTTTATGCCTTACTATACTATGACGTTTTTTTGACTTTTTATGCCTTACTATACTATGACTTTTTATGCCTTACTATACTATGACGTTTTTATGACTTTTTATGCCTTACTATACTATGACTCTTTATGCCTTACTATAGTATGACGTTTTTATGCCTTACTATACTATGACGTTTTTATGACTTTTTATGCCTTACTATACTATGACTCTTTATGCCTTACTATAGTATGACGTTTTTATGCCTTACTATACTATGACGTTTTCATGACTTTTTATGCCTTACTAAACTATGACTTTTTATGCCTTATTATACCATTTCGTTTTTATGACTTTTTATGCCTTACTATACTATGACGTTTTTATCACTTTTTATGTCTTACTATACTATGACTTTTTATGCCTTTCTATACTATGACGTTTTTATGACTTTTTATGTCTTACTATACTATGACTTTTTATGCTTTACTATACTTTGATGTTTTTATGACTTTTTATGCCTTTCTATGCTATGTCGTTTTTATGACTTTTTTATGACTTAATATACTATGATGTTTTTTGACTTTTTATGCCTAACTATATTATGATGTTTTTTATGGCTTAATATATTCTTAAGTAAACAAAGTCAAAGTAAACAAATGTCATAGTATACTAAGGCATAAATTTAAAAAAAAAATCATAGTATAGTAAGTTCTAAAAATGTCAAAAAAACACCATAGTATATTAAGGCATAAAATGTAAAAAAAAAAACACATAGTATAGTTAGTCATACAAAACAACATAGTATTTTTAGGCATAAAATGTCAAAAAACGACAAAGCAGTTAGTCATAAAATTTTTTAAAAAACCTCATAGTATAGTAAGGCGTAAAATGTAAAAAAGAAAACGTCATAGTATAGTAAGGCAATTGTCAAAAAATGTCATAGTATATTAAGCCAAAAAAATAGTATATTTAGGCATAAAATGTCAAAAAATGAAATAGTATAATAAGGCATAAAATGTATAAGAACGATATAGTATAGTAAGGCATAAAATGGAAAAAAAAACATCATATTATAGTAAGGCATAAAATGTCAAAAAACATCATAGTATATTAAGCCATAAAAAACATCATAGTATAATAAAGCATAAAATGTCAAAAAAATCATCATAGTATACTAAGGCATAAAATATAAAAAAAACTACATTGTATAATAAGGCATAAAATTAAAAAAAAACATCATAGTATGCTAAGGCATAAAATATAAAAAAACGACATAGTATAATAAGGCATAAAATTAAAAAAAACAACATAGTATAGTAAGGCATAAAATTAAAAAAAACAACATAGTATAGTAAGGCATAAAATGTCAAAAAAACGACATAGTATAATTAGTTATACAAAACAACATAGTATAGTTACGCATAAAATGTCAAAAAACGACAAAGCAGTCAGTCATAAAATGTAAAAAAAAACGTCATAGTATAGTAAGGCAAAAAATGTAAAAATACAGACATAGTATAGTTCATCATACAAAACAAAATAGTATAGTAAGGCATAAAATGTCAAAAAACGACAAAGCAGTTAGTCATTAAATGTAAAAAAAACATAGTATACTAAGGCATAAAATGCAAAAAAAATACAAAGTATAGTTAGTCATTCAATGTAAAAAAAACTTCATAGTATACTAAGGCATAAAATATAAAAAAAACGACATATATAATAAGGCATAAAATTAAAAAAAACAACATAGTATAGTAAGGCATAAAATGTCAAAAAACGACATAGTATAATTAGTTATACAAAACAACATAGTATAGTTACGCATAAAATGTCAAAAAACGACAAAGCAGTCAGTCATAAAATGTAAAAAAAACGTCATAGTATAGTAAGGCAAAAAATGTAAAAATACGGACATAGTATAGTTCATCATACAAAACAAAATAGTATAGTTAGTCATTCAATGTAAAAAAAACATCATAGTATACTAAGGCATAAAATGTAAAAAAAAAAAAAACGTCATAGTATAGTAAGTTATAAAAATGTCAAAAAAACATCAAAGTATATTAAGGCATAAAATGCCAAAAAACGACAAAGTATAGTTAGTTATAAAATGTAAAAAAAAAACATAGTATAATAAGGCATAAAATATATTTAAAAAAACGTCATAGTATAGTAAGTTATAAAAACGTCAAAAAAACATCATGGTATATTAAGGCATAAAATGTCAAAAAATGACAGTATAGTTAGCCATAAAATGTCAAAAAAAAACATCATAGTATATTAAGGCATAAAATGTCAAAAAACATCATAGTATATTAAGCCATAGAAAACATCACAGTATATTAAGGCATAAAAAGTCAAAAAAACGCCTTTCTCTCTGTGCTATGATGTTTTTAATGCATTACTATAGTATTAGTATGACATTTTTCATGACTTTTTATGCTTTTCTATAGTATGACTATATATTGTCGTAAAATAAATCATACTACATTAGTCCATAAAAAAAATGCCATATTATAGTAATTGCACAAAAACTTCATAGTACAGTAAGGCATGAAAACATCATAATGTACTATTTCAGTTAGAGTTGCCAATTAACCCTAATGTTAAATGAACTCGGCAGGCTCTGGGGTCAACACGTTTGTGGGGACCAAACCACTTGACCCCACAAGTTGAAATAGCTGTTCCACATGGTTTTAGGGTTAGAATCAGGTTTAGATTAGAGTCAGGGTCACGATTTGGCTTTTTGTTGTCATGGATTATGTTAGCATAAGGGGCGATGCAATGCATGTCAATGATAGGGTCTCTACGAAGGTAGTAAAACATGGATGTGTGTGTGTGTGTGTCATGCAGCGGAGACAGGCTGTCAGCAGCTGATCTGTGTTCAGTCTGAACACTGTTGACTTTGAAGTCACTTTGTTGTCACAGTTCTTTCTTTTTTTATTTATTTTTTTTATTTTTGTCCTCTGACACAAAAACTCCACAGACCGCAAAAGAAAAAAAATACTTTTATTCAAAAACCTTATTTTCACTCAAAAAGAAAGTCATTACTTTGAGTTTCATCATTTAAACACACACAGAAGATATTTGTAAAAATACATTAACGTTATCAGACTGGCTTTGAATTCATCTCTCTGTCACATCAACCTCTCGTGCTGTGAGAGTCGTTTTAAGTTCATATTGGATAATAATCCTTGTATAATCATGACTCCAGCCTACAGTTCTGCATTATAATCCCTGTGTGTTAGCTTTGATTCCCAGCATCCAGCTGGGCTCACACACTGACTGTGGAGCAGCTTCTCAAGTCAAACTTTGCCTGTGGATTTTTGGCTGCAGCAGCGAGGCTGCACGCTGCTCTGAACTCTGCTAATTGACTACAAGGTGAAAATCAAAGGTGTAATTGGTTTTCATTCTTTCTTTTTTTTTGTTAAAGACTGTTCAACAATCAGAACAGTGAGCGATGTCATACATATGTTTGAAAACAGTTTTTCTTTGAGTTATTTTGAGAGTCAACAAAGCGTTGTCTCAGTCCACTGTTCGCTCATGAATCATTAATAGTTGGCGAAGCTCCTTCTGTGGCACCTAATCGAGATCTCCTCTTCTTACCCCCTCCTCTTCAGAGGGGTCAGAGGTCATGGTCGGCTACAGAGCTGCAGCTGACAGGGGTTCAGTGTCTTGTTCAAGGACAGCAGCATTACTGTCAGTCACAGAGGACTGAAGCATGTTCTTCTCTGTCACTGTAAATTGTCCATGTGTTCATGCTAACAGGATATTTACATATCATCAGAAACGATTTGTTAGCATTTTGAAAACGACGTGTTCTGCTTCTGTTTTACTGTATTTTATTACAACTTTTCACCATTGATTTGATGCATTTTTTTAAAAACAAAATCCCTGAGATGACACAAACACTTAAACTGTACCTCTGCTGGCAAAGTGAATGATCCACATGTTCTTAAAACTTCTCATAGTCATCAAATCTAAAAAGGAAAAAAAAAACTCAAGAAACAAAAAGAAAAACAATCACGTGATAAATTCAAACCTGCAGTAAAGTAGTAACCAAAATAAAACAAAATACAATACTTTAAGCATAATACTTAATAATACTTAATACATAATACTTTTTTTTTTTTTAGCAAACACCAGGTAACAACCAGCGGACAGATGCTTAAAACTCTTCAGACTCTCCAATAAAACTGCATTTGCACAAAGACAGAAATGCAGATTTATAAAGATGTGTACATTTGATTCAGTTTTATAAATCTCAGTCGTTGTAAAACTAGATGCACAAATTGAAATGCCCCAAATCACCTGTTTGCAAATCAATACTTCTGCCCACAGCGCAGTTTGTGTGGTTTTCACATAGCAGCAGAACAGCTACACGCGACCATTATGCACAGTTATGGGTATTTATAGCACCTGTACACAATCATTAGGCGATATTACAATGATCTTTGTTATAAACCAATCAAGTTATAGCTCACATTGAAAGAGACTGTACAATCCAGAATAAAAATAATAATAATAAAGTGTGAAATCTTGAGACACTGAACATAGTTCTTCAGTTATCGCTTTGAATACAAACACTGAGGAAAGCCACTCAGGTTGTGGAGGTTTTTTGTAAGTGCAGAACATGTAAAATAAAGCTGGTGTGTGAGGCACGCACACACACACACATACACACCCTCACTGTTAGAAAGACACGGTCGCTTTGTCACGTCATTTTTCAAACAAATGCTAACCACACACGCACAGCAGAGAGCGAAAGAAGAGCAAATTATCATGTGGGGATATGGATGGCTGATTATTCCATTATGTCCCAGGTACAGAACTCATCAGTCGTGGCAAATTCTCTCTCTCTCTCTCTCACTCACACACACGCACACACACACACACTTGCTTTCCAGCAGATGTTCACACACTCTATTAGAAGCAGTGTTGGTTCAACTCGCTGTGACCAGACCTCCGCCTGTGGAGAGGAGCGAAGGGGAGGAAGGGAGGAAAGGAAGGAAGGGAAGGAGGAACAGTGACAATCCAGTCAGAGGGCAGGTGTTTCCTGATTCTGGTGTAAAAAATTAGGTCAAAAATTTGTTTTCTCGTCACTTCAGGGTTCCACACAGTGTGGGAACTTTGAGCACTGACTTGTCTGCTTTGTATCTGTTCACAGTTTTTATTCACAGTCTGTTTTTTTTTATATACAAATACAGATCTTTTCAAAGTCTGCACAAGCTTGAATTTCTCCTGCAGATTTCTTTCACAGGTTTATTTACAGCCACTTTTACATCACTTTAACTCTCTCTCTCTCTCTCTCTCTCTCTCTCTCTCTCTCTCTCTCAGGAGGGGTGGAAGCCAACTCACAAACCACGTCTCAGGAGCTCCTCATTCCAAACGATGTAAGTGCTCTGGATGTAAATTAATATAACTTGACATAATTGACACAATTTGCCACATGCATCGCCACGCCACCTCTTCTCACAGTGACACAGACACTTTGCACTGGTATCATAATGTCTGATCTACTGACGATCGACGTCCATAAATCTGATTAGAATTCATCCAGAAAGTCGTTCCACATTCTGTAACTTCAGATCTTCACTATCAAAAGTAACTGAGGTAAAAAAAAAATTTAAAAAAAAGTTTATTTTAAAGTTATTTGATAACTCTACTTCAGGTTTCTCCAGATTAGTTGTGCAGTGCAGGAGAATCTTTACCTCGTGGTTTGATATTGAAACTTGACAGAAGAAAGGAAACTAACGAGCTGAAGTCAAAAGGAAACGGAGGCCAGTCTAGCCCGGTCTAAGATGGCGGCGATGCTGACGTAAGATCCAGCAGCCGATACGGCGTCTACGCATATATGTCTATGGGTGTTTGGTCATAAACCACAGTGTTGGAGAATTTAAATTTTTGACCTGATGATTTGCGCTAGATGAAAAAAGCAGAGGATCAAAGTTATTGCAGTTCATCCTGAGGGGAACGTGAATGCTTCATAACAATCCATCCGGCAGTTGTCGAGATATTTCACTCTGGATCAAAGAGGTGGGCAAAAGTAGCCACAAAACTAAAAAAAAAAAAGCTCTGCTGTATGAGACGTACACCACAGATTATTCTAACCTGAGTGTCTGACTGTGGGTTGGGGCTGATTATTATCTGAAAAAATATGAGCACATACTAAAAAAAAAAACGAGGCGCTCCTGCCCTCAGCCTCCGAGCCAGCTGCAGTGCAGAGCTGCTAACGACACACTGTCCAGGCAGTGAATCAGAGCGGGGGAACAGTTCAGTGTCGTGCTCAAGGACACGTGACGTTTGATGGACATGTTGACTGTCGAGAGGTCAAAGCAGCGACTTTTAGTTTATAAGAAAGCCTTTGGCCACCCTGTCTCTCCCTCCCTCTGCTCGTCTCTCCCTCCTCCTCAACTCACCCTCACCCTCCCTCTGTCTGTCCATCACAGGCAGTAATTCACCCGTCAGCGTTCAGCTGTTCAGTGCTTCACCGACGGCGACGGCGACGTGGCTCCTTTCAAAACTCTGAATTAAGCATCAAAGTAATTAAGCTGTTTACACGACTGTAATGTGACTCCTCGTCTAATAATCTGGCTCAGGAACGATAAGCAGTTATTGTGAACGTTCAGACAAAAAAATAAATAAATAATAATAATGAACACAGACCCGGCCTGACCGCGTATAAAGAGAAGCACAGCCACAAAAAACACAACATGAGATTAAAGCAAACTTTGCTGCACTCACTCTTTCAGCTTGGTTTGTCGTGGGACGTCAGAATGAAGCTGCTCACACACATTAAAGCACTGTGACGCAGGAGAAGTCTGAGTCTGCGTCCCGTGGCACGCTTCATTAGCAGAGAGGAATTAAACTGAGCCACAAACATTTACACTGGCGTCTGACGGCATGTTGAATTTTAGTGGAATAAGGGTCAGCACGTTTGTTTATTTTCCCCACATAAATTATATGCCTGGATCTAAGAATGTGAGTCTGTTGGTGTAAGACCAGCATGGGTAACTGGATACAAGGAAAATCATTTCAAAATTAAACAGGAAAGCATAAATACAAAGCCCAAACAGTCATTTTAGGGGAAAATTATGACAATTACAGTGTTGAGTTACTAACTTTTTATAACAATAATTTCAAAGAGCAAAAAAGAGTCTGTTTTCCTTCCAGGGGCATGATGGGAGAGTGTGGTAGACATACGCTGTAAAAGGTGTAACAGTACCACAGTATTACAGTTTGCGGCACATCGTGTGTGTGTGTGTGTACATGTGCAAGCAGACTGAATGTAGAACTATATGTTAGTAAGGCCGTTATGGACAGTAAAACAGTGAGACAGATGTAAAACCAGATGTAGGAAATGGCGATAATGATCATGTAAGTGTCGACATAACGCCGCTCCGGTGTGAGCTGATCCACGCCTGATTTACATCGAAGTTTAATACGAGATTCGCAGATCAGCTCTGGTTCAGAGCCGAGAAAACGAACCTGTTTGTTTGTGTTTTCCGTTATCATCACAATCACAGCACACACCGCCTCACAGACTGGCAGGGAGCGGCAGACTACCTCACAGTCAGACCTTTACTGCCGTTCACATTACAAACTTCTTCCCGTTTAACCGGCTGCTGACAGCACCGGCAAACAGAATCATGACAGTTTAATGAAAACCACCAAACAGAGGTTTTAAATTTGGTTCACTGGCGATCCACGGATATACGTGGTGCTGGATGGGAAAACGCGAAATGGGAACAGGAGCGCAGCGAGCGAGCAAGTGTGTTTTTCCCATTAACTCTGAGAGGATATGCGTGCTCCCCCTTTCTGCCTCACTTCACTCTACGAGTCGTCCTCTACTTTGCCGCTCTCCGTCCATCCATCAGTGGCTGTCAGTCAGTCATTCAGTCCGTCTCACAGCGGTTGCCTGGAGCCTCCGTCCCGCAGTCAAAACACTGGGTTAAAAACAGCAGCCGGATCCCAGTGTGTCAGCAGCTCCGTCTGCAGGACAAACACAGAGACACACACACACACACACACCACACACGCGTTACCTTCACTTAAGCGTCAGGGAGCCAGGCACCATTTGTTGTCACTATGTTATTTCAATGCAAACAGGAAACATTCCCTCCATTTTCCCAGGAGCACCTCAATGAAAAATGTTAACAGCATCCACTAAATCTTCTAAGCTGAAACTAAAATCAAACCTTCGACCATGAAATAGGATAAAAATGACCCACAAGTGCCGTCACTTTTTAGGATCTGGAACATACCAAGTACCAAAATCTGGGTTTAAAGGTTTTAAATGGTTTAAACCAAGTGGACCGTGCTGAGGGCGATGACTGTTTCATTGTGACATCACAAAGTTGCAGAAGTCCCGACGGCTGGTTTTAAGGCTCAGTTCCTGAATACAGGCTGTGTGTGTTTCTCTGTGGACTGAGGCTTTGATACTTTCACAGTATTAATATAGAACCTAGACCTGATCTATAATCACACTACACCTGGAAATCCCACTCTATATAATATGGAACCTTTAAAATCATTAACTAATAGTTTATTTATTTAGCAGACTCGGCCACAAGCCCAGCAGACGTGCATTTCATCAATATTGTGTCTATATTGTATATATTGTATCGATCTAAGAGCAGCAGAAAAGACAGAAATCTTTAGCTGCTGGAAGTCGACAATGTGGAGGTCTTCATGGGAAAACCAGACCCGACTCTGGACCTGAGTCAGACCAGGTCCAAATTATACCCCTACCGCCCCAGGTGCCAGTATCTTCTCAGATCAAGTTGTGCATCACAATCAACACAGGAGAGAAAAATTGGGAAATCAGGAGCCTGTGTTAAAAATACATGTGCTAATAAATAACAGTTACATACAGTATATATCGTTGCAGGAGGAGAAAAATCATTCCCATAAATTAGTTTGTGAAGCAGATCAATTATTTTTGGACTCTGACATCGTTGGAAAAAACACGTCGTGCAAACTAGTTCTGTCTGAGCGTAACCCGAGTCTTCGGCTCTTTCCGGATCAGGTCTAATTATTCTCAGGTCTGTTCCGGTCGGTTCTTCCCGCGCTCCGATCCACGTTTCTCTTTCAAAATTCATTCATGCACGTCCGCTCAGGTTTTTACCGAGGGTCATTTTCAGACTTTGTGAGGATCTCTAATAGCCTGTCTGATTCTTTCATGCTGGAGTTAGCTTCCCGCCGCAGACGATGTCTACAGTTTCCGTCTAACCTTACGTGTTTTAACCACCCACCAACAATCGGCCGTAAGCTATAGTTTATCCGCCATAAGATTGTTCCTTAACTTCAACATAAATCTGCAGAATCACAGTGTTGACGTTCTTTTCTGGCGATGGAGAGAAAAATGAGAAACTGCACAAATCGGAGATGCGAGTGGAGATTCAGAGATCAGATTCAGAGGGCAGTTAGAAAATAAACAGCAGAATACAGTGAATACACGTGGCGCTGCTCATACATTGAACCCTCCCTCCACAGTTGTCGTGTTTCCCACATTTCTCGCTGTTTCTGCCCGAGGCTTCGTTCATTCTTCAGCATCTCTCTCCCCGGGAACTCACACAGTCATGTTCCGTCAACATCTCTCCACACTTTATATACGAGCCATCTGCGGCACAGGAAACTCCGCCTCTCCGCTCTGACACGATAATCAACACCTCCGCAGGTGCCGCCACCTTTCAGGTATAAATGAAGCATCAGTTTCAAGGCCCTGGAGCGTCCATTCATGTTTCTGTGCAGTTTTAGCATATGTACACACACACACACACACACACACACACACACACACACACAGATCACGTGTGTGTGTGTATATATGGGAGAGAATGGTGTGAGGATCAAAAGGAGAACCAGCAACACCATAATAGCTTAAGACCCTGTGCATGTAAGTGTGTGATGTTTGTGTTTGTGTTTGTGTGTGTGTGTGTGTGTGTGTGTGTGTGTGTGTGTGTGTGTCACTGAGCAGGGCCAGGCAGAGCAGCTTAATGACATCCTATAGCTCACAGTCTCACAGTTAGAGATTTAACAGCAACCCTCTCTCTCTCTCTCTCTCTCTCTCTCTCCTTCAATAAACCTTTTCCAAATTACAAGGGCAGCGGGGAATCGCCCAAAAATAGCCCTCTCTTCGTCCTCTTCCTCCTCAGCTTCAAGCCGATTTTACCCAACAGCACTTACATAAAAGCCGCTCGGAAAGAGGGGGCACGTAACACTGTACAGAGTCCTGCGAAAGAACCTCGTATCTCCGGAGCAGTCAGCCTTGTAGAAAGTGTAAAAGCCAAAGCTTGTTTTCACAGCGAGGGCCACTGCGACTGTTTCTCCCGCAGTGGCGGGGGGGGGGTGAACATTTTTAAGTGGAGTCAGTTTTTATTAGTGTCACCAAACATGAGGATTTTTCAGTCTGTAAAAGTCACAACGCCCTCTTTGTTTAGTCACGTGACTCTGGAAAAAACTAAACAAAAACAGGACTGTCCTCGTGTAGAAAATGAGCCCACAGGCCGAACCACAGTTATGTTTTGTTGCTAGGCGACAGCAGCAAAGTGACGTAGTATAAAGAGCGAGAAAGTCCACGTCAGGACGAGGTCGTGGTGGACGGATGGATCAACGGGAATATGACACAGGAGCGCGGCGTTCGATTCCCATGTGAAAAGTAGCAGCTTGACAAAGTTAACCACGTTGTTATTATTGTAACCATGACAACAAAGATCTTTTATAGTACTTATATTAACCCAAACCACGATCTTCTCCCCTTAAACCTAACCAAGTAGTTTTACGTAGCCACGTTAATTATGAAGGTTTCCTCATTTGGTTGACGACAAAAACGTATTTGCTGTCGCACGTCAGTACGACAGTATCACGAGGCCTTTGATGCACCGGCCCTGATCTGCACTTACATAGTGTTTTCTTCTAGTCACATGTGGACTGAAGGAGCCGGGGATCGAACCGCCGACCCTCTGATTAGTGGACAACCTGCTCTACCTTATGCTGTCCACTGACATCGCTGTAATACATTTACTTTAATTACACGGCGCAGCGGTTCGCACTGTCGCCTCACAGATGGCGGTCCTGTGATAGACTGGCGATATCAGCTGGGATTGGCTGCAGCCCCGCTGTGACCCTAGAAGGATAAAGCGGTATGGATAATGGATGGATGGACTATAATTACATACAGGCCTGACCTGGAGATATGAGGGTTTTTTTTTTTTTTTTTTTTGCTGGGTCGTACAGGAGGAAGTCCGAGCGCCTGGTGCCTCTGCTGGTCGTGACTCGCAGCCTGTGATTCAATGAGGCCGTTCAAGGGGGTCGAACGGCGGCTAAAGGTGGATTTCACACAAATGGGTCCTGACCTGGTTGTTGTCAGCTGGCACTTTGTCATCTGTCTCTCCCACAGTGTCATTATAGCTTCCACACACACACACACACACACACACACACACACACACACGCACACTTACATTATCAGACCTCTTTCCACGAATAGCCCACAGAGCAGATCTCCTCCATCAGAGCCTGGTGGTCAGATGACTTGTGGGGACAGGAATGTTTGTGCAGAGAGAGAGAGAGAGAGAGAGAGAGAGAGAAAGGGGCAATGAAGGAGTGAAAGATATCGAATGAAGGATGCAGAAAAAGGTGAAGTGAGCAGGCGAGGAGGCAGAAAGTGTGAATAAGAGAAAGATCTGGGTCATACACAGATAAAAGTGAGAAGGCTGAGAGGAGAGGATCAGTGGAGAGTTCTGCCTCTGAGTCTCTGTGTCGGAGAACTTTCATTCAGAGATGATTTAAAAACAGAGGTGAACCCTTCGGCTGCCAGTGCCGCGCCCCCCAGGCCCAAAATCTGCAACGCTGGGTATCGTAGTAGCCCAACCCCCCAACCAGGTTTAGTTTGATGTGACTTCAAGTGGAGGATCTGACACCAGAACCTGCCTCGGCTCCTGGAGGACTTGATCCCCAACCGGGTCTCCTAGTCCCTGTTAGAGAAACACATTTAAAAAGAAATGAAAGTAGACGCTTCTGTACAGGTGAGGAGGACTCACTGAAGGTTTGATGAAGATGATCAGTCACCGGATCTGTACCCGGTTTAACGCCCTTGCGAGATGTTGGAGCGACGTGTTAGAGCCATCAGCATCAAAACACCAGAATCGAGAGCGTGTCCTTTGGGAGAGCGGTGTTTACCCCTCCGGTGGAGACAGGGAGAATCTGCGATGATCGACTTGAGTCTTGATTTTCAGGGCTCCTGACTCGACTCAGATTTGAGCACTGATGACTCGGACTCGGACTCGACTGCGCTCTGAAATTTGTGATGAGGACACTCACTTTCTTTTTGTTAATAGTGCATTTGTTTGGCAGTTGTTTCACACAGTAAATAAACTCCCTTTAAAATAGTGACAGACCTTTTCTTTACTTCTTTGCCTCAGACTCGGACTCAGACTCGATTAGTCGGAACTGGAGACTCGAGGTTTAGTGACTCGACTGCAACACTGCTGGAGACCAAAACAAACACTTTGGTTAAGGAATGAGGGAAAGATCGTGGTTTGTGTTCCGTGTGTTTTGTGTTTCAAGTCACTGTTGACTCTTTCAACACGTAACCAAGACCATCTCTCCCCCGAGCTGAGAGCGCCTGAACAAAACCAAAAAAACGCTAAACGTACTTGGCCCACAAGCCACTTCCTGAAAGGTTACTGTCCCTGGATTCTGCTTAATGCTTCTAAAAACTGTTGCCGTTTTATACAACTGCAGCTGAAGCAGCGTGTGGCGTCGAACAGACACGTTTCCTCTGGATGGTTTTGATCCGACTGTGTTGTTGCTTACGGCTCCGTACGACCGGCGGAGACACGTCTATATTTCCTTCTTTGTAGTTCACAAAATTGTCTGTGTTTTCTCATCTTGACAGAACGAACTCTAAATATTTAAATCAAGCAATAACTTCACTGTGATCGCAAGAAAAAAAAAAAATTTAATTAGTAGAAAGAGAATGAAATTTCCCCGTCATTACAAGTCATTAACCTAAAACAAATCATTTCCCTGTGAAGCGAAGTATTACAACCGTTCTTACCATCTTTTAACTTTCATTATAAGTAAACAAATAATTAAGTGTAAATGCTGAAGTTAATTAACATTATATGTTTTTTAATATGATGGATTTGAAGTTAATGAGCCGTAATGAGGGTTAATTAGCTGTTTTTGCCGATTCTTTACACCACACTGCTCTTATGGGGCTCCGAAAAATATACCATTGTTATTCTGTTTAAATTGGATTATATTTAGATTCTCTCTCATTATATTCCTGTCACGTCTAATAATATTTAAGTCATTTAAATGTATGTTGTTTCAGAGCAGAGAAAAGTGATGACTGACAGAGTTTATGTTGCGGAGTCATTCAGATTTATTATTCTGTCGGAGGTCGTCCTGTTTTATTTCAACTCTCAAATTTCCTTGCCGTTATTTTCAGTCTTTGTGTTTCGTTATTATCAAGTTTCTGTCTCGTCTGTGCAAAAAGAGACAAGGTCAATGGTGCAACCTTCGCACGCAGGAGCTAACGAGGCATGTTTACGATCCGAGCTGACACCACAGTAAATATCAGTCTGTTGTTACGGTGACACCTACTGTACGACAAAACCCCCGCTGGGCCTGGTACACACACACACACACACACACACTCACAAAGCTGCTGGCAGGCAGACGTGTCAGAGCTTACCACCTGTTGCTATTTCGTATTTTTAGATACGAAAAGATAACAAGATGGATGGATGGATGGAGAGGCTGAAAACATAAACGACAGAGATAGAGGTGGTGTAGGTGTGGGTTCACAAGGTCCGACACCAGCAAAGAAAAAAAGAAGTTAATGACATTTTCTGTCGCTTGTTCTCTTCTGTCGGGCGTTGAGACTGCGTTGGTTCAGCTCTGTCTCTCACTTCAGTTTTGATGCATTCAGAGGGGGTTTCTAATAATCTGTCCACCTCCGTCCATGGTCAGAAAGTTTTCACGTCCTCTTCAGTAAAAGCGCTGACGCCAGACACAGCAAAGTCCTGCAAAAGTATCTGAGTATAATCAGGAAAATGTTCATAAAGTATTAAACGTAAAAGAACTTAATGCAGAAAATCTGTTTTACTGAATTTACTCGTATATACCTCAAACTTCCTCAAAATTATTCAAATGCTTGTCAAAATAGTCGGCAGTCATTAATTGACTCATCGTTTAAGTTGTACTAGTATCTACCACTGGATTAGCAGTTTAGTTTATGACAAAGTATATGCAAATATCTTGATTTGTAAAGTAAGTGAACTAGTGTCCAGGAAGTCTTCGTCAATGAGCCAAATACACAGACCAGGATCCTGGAACCGGCAAAACAACATGGAATCGTTCATGTTGTTAAAGGGGCACTCGTCTTCTGTGACTCTGTAATCTCAGTCAGTCAGTTAGTGAGTTAGTTAGTTAGTTAATTAGTTAGTTAGTTAGTTAGTCAGTTGGTTGGTTGGTTGATCGGTCGGTCCACCGCTTTGGTCCAGACTGAAATATCTCAACTACTGGGACAGATGAAAGATAGAAGACGGTACAACGCTGCTTCATGGGAATGTTCTCTAATCTTCTGAATCGTCTGTCTCACCCCCCCCCCCCTCCCCCCTCCCCTCCCTCACAGCTGATTGGCTCAATCATCGGTCGCCAAGGCACCAAGATAAATGAGATCCGGCAGGTGTCGGGGGCTCAGATCAAGATCGGCAGTCAGATCGACAGCACCAGCGACCGCCACGTCACCATCACCGGCACGCCGATAGCCATCAACCTGGCCCAGTACCTAATCACTTCATGGTAAGTATCAACGCTACGGGGGAGTGTCTGCAGAAAATAGACCAAAATAATTTGCTTTATGGTCAGAACTGCTGAATTAGATACGACACGATCCAGATTTCTGTCTCAATAACTTTTCCATGAGAGGAAATTTAGTTCTTCTGCTTCCTGGGTCAGTATTTTGTTTTTGGGGTTGTTTTTCCATTTTCAACTCTGGTAGTGTTTTTTTTTTTTGTTTTTTTTAAATGAATCACAGATAAAAAACACAGTGGAGATCACAGAGAAAACTGCTTTCTTCCTCAAAATCATTATGTTCAGTCATTTCATACGCTGAATAACTGAGAACACAGGACCGGATCAAAGCCGCCGGGGACGCAAAAACCCTCACAAGTCAATTACTGCTTCAGTGCAAATCTTCATATTAATAATAATCATCATGTGCATCATGAGTTTCATCATGAACATGAATTTATTTATTTTCATAGTGTTGCAACTTCATTGGCAACAACACACAGTCACAGTCACAGAACCAGATAGAAAAGAGTATTAGTCCTTCTGTTTTGTGAGAGGCTCAGACTCCTCCTCCTCTCTTCTGATTGGCTCACCGACCTGTTGTCACTAGAGCTCCAGAGAGAAGCCTGAGAGAGGAGATGTAAAACTACACTGAGATGGTTTTTGGTTCTTAAAACCCACAAATATATCTTCTCATGGATCAAACACTTCAAATAAAACACAGGAAAAGTGTAAAATATGGAGCTTTTAACCTTTTTTATTTTACCGTAGCATAAATGCACTCTTCTGCACAGTGCATGCATCGTGAAGTAGGAAGTGTCACCTGAAAAAATCATTACATGATAAAAAGAAATGAAGCTGTACATCAGAAGTAGAGATCAAGTAAGTCCCTCCTTCACCGAGCCATTTAATCGTGGCTGTGAATGTGAGCGACGTGAGATACAGACTGTCGGGGAGGCTTTAATACAAGTTACCACCACCATGAATATGCAAATTCATGATTGGACTCTGGATGAAATTGATATTTCACTTACTAGTCATCGTGCCGCTGACAGTGGGGAGAAATCACACACACACACACACACACACAGTGTAAAGCAAATGTAAGGATGGGTCAGCCTCATTCAGTCTGAAATGTCAGGTCATCCAAGGTGACAATGACGCTGAAGTGTCCATGACAAATCTGCTCTTTTCCTTATTTTTTTTATTTTTTATCAGTCTCCACACAGATAAGACGATCTGCCAAAGTTTATTCCATCTGCGTCGTCTGTCGGCCGGGTCTCCCACCAGCTGACCGCAGAGCAGCAGCTAGATTCACTCCCGTCTCTTTGGTAGATAGTTGAGCCGAACTTCGGCAGGAAATATATCACCTCTTACTCCTCTACATGTTTCTGACAGATGTAGTTACCAGTTTGTTTCGCATGGTTTCAATAAAATAACTGTCGGAGGCCCAAAGAGAGCCTCGGATTTATCTACTGACCTTTTGGAGGGGCTTGACCACTAACCTCACTACTATACACTGTGTATACAGTATACCAGAGGTCACTAAAAAGGTGGGCCGTGGTCCAGATATGGACGCAGACGGACTGTCGAAGCGTCAGAGCCATATTGTCTGACAGTTGTCTATTTGACAGATTTTCTTCCCCCGGTTCATTTCCTGCAGTAAAGATGTCAGGAGACGCTGTGAACTCCTTTTCACTCCTGAATTTTTCTTTCCCTCGTTGCAGCAAAACACGAAACCTTCAGAAACTTCTGCAGGTTGAAACTGGACGAACCAAAAACTTTCAGCGCCGAAAGACATAAACAGACTGAAAACTAGGCTTGGGAGATATTCTTATTTTAATAATGTCCAGCCCAAATATCATGATATATATTATTGCGTTATTACAATATCATTGCAATATACGATATTATCATGATATACGATATTTAATTTTTTTTTTTTATATTATGAAAAATATTGCATATGGTGGGAAATATTGCAATATTTGATATTAGCGAATATCAGCCCAAGCCTACTGAAGACGATTACTACCCTAGCAACATTACCGCTACAAACAACCCACAATGCAACACTCTCTGTCGAATACGATGATGGTGTGAACATGTAATTGTCTCGTCCCCCGAATTTAAGACGACTCCAACTTTTTCAAATCTGACTTCCAGATGAAAACATCGTCTGATATTCAGGCCAATACAGTATATTGATTTATATTATGTTGAAATGAATTAACACTTACCTTCTATGACGCAGACGCACGGCTTCACCCTCTCCTGTTGCGGAGCACTCAGAACGGTTGCGTTTGCTTTGTGGCAGTGACAAATGGAGGATGACCGCTCTGATCTGAACGTGACTCCCTTTTATCTGCTGTTGATTATTCATGCCTCGGAGCGCGCTCCCTGCGGACCTTCGCGTGCAATCAGGGAAGCTGTCAGGCACAAACGCTCCCACCACAGTGTGGAGAGAAGGGGGGAAGAAGAAGAAGAAGAAGAAGCCACAGCTTGAATAGATGCAAGAAATGTTTCCAATCACTCAGTCATTGGGCCGAAGAGTTCATTTGCTTACATGGTACACTGATAAAATTATAAAGAGATCTTACAGCAGCTTCAGTTCAGCTACTGTGTAAAGATCAGTGTGACAGTTTCCTGTTGTGTTCATCTTGAATTCCAGCTTCTTTCTTTTTACAAACAGCTCAGTTTCGTCCTTCTTTACCTCTTGAACATCAGTCCCGCTGTCTTTAAACGCAGCTTGTTGAGAAACAGAAAGCGACACAGTTTGGCAGAAGATGTAAATGTCAGTGTCGCTTGCAGAGGGTGAGGCACATTCATGTGTGTTACAGAAGAAAAAAAAAAATCATGACAAGCTGTGTCCTAAAATGCCGTTTACACTCGATATTAAGCTGTGAATGTGTATGAGCGGAGTATGTACAGTAATGGATGGTGTAAGTGCACATGCACCACATCTGGAGGTGGTGTGGCTCATATCCAAAGCAAAGCCTTCTCCATCTGCAAAGGAAAACTCCATATAGCAGCATTACTAATCTGATCTGCATATGGAAACCAATCAGAGTCGAAATGCAAGAGTAATTAATTGTCCAGGTGTTGTCAATATCCAGATAATGTGTCCAGATAACAGGTTGCATGTTAATACCAGGTGTGTTTGGGTGTTTTGGGGGGGGGGGATGCTATAGTGAATTTAAATGTACAGTATTTTAGAGAGCTGAAGTTCCATCATCACTCTGAGAGGAAACATGAGACTTGACTGGCTGCTGCACTGCTGCTCTTTATTGCCAGTAAAATCCCATATGATGATCTTTAGCATTCAGCAGCTACAGCTCCCTTTAGGTTTCGGTAGCACGCCTCGGGCTAACGCTACATTCATACGCATACAGATGCAAAGTAGTGAGCAGGTTCTGGCCTTTTAATGCAGCTGTAGCTCTGTGGGTTTGTTGAGCATGTCCTTTACATGATCTGCTGCGACTGTAGTATCTGTAATATCTCTATACAGCCCAAATATCACAATATAATATATTACCATATATTATTACCATAATTTTGTCGTATTATGTTATGTATTAGTATTGCATGTTTTTTTGGGGTTTTTTTAACATATATATTTATATTATTGTATGTTATGTTTCAGATATGAGCGATGTAAACAGTAGTTCAATGTACGGTAAGCCAAGCATGAAATGAGGGTCGGACTAAGCAGCGGGGAGACTGCAAAACTTCTGCAAATAAATAAATGATAATGTTTTTTTGCTGTTATGAAAAATATCGCTAATTTCAAAATGATCAAATATCGGCCCAAGCTGATTGCACAGTTGTTTTCTGATGTATCCTCCTGCAGCTGTTGGTTTCTTGACAAACCTTTTTACATTGTGCTACATGTCGTTGAATCTGTTTTCACTACAGTAACGACGCCCGGGAGGGCCGGAGGGATCCACACGGCCGTCCCGTGTCTGCGCTGGGAGTGAACTCCGCTCTGCCAGTGTAGCAGAGGAGTAAATAGCTCTGCGCTTCTGTTTTCTGCAGACATTAAAACGATCTCAGCTGGCTCTGGCCTGGTTTGTCTCCCGCGTTGCATCAGAGGAGATGTGCATATGAAGTTGAGCTTTTCTCGACTTTCCCCCGCGGTGTCGCTGGGGCGGCCTCTTCAAATCTCTGTAGCTCAGCAGGAGGCGGCGAGCTGCAGCGACAGGCCCCACTCAGAGTGAAGAGCAGCCGTTTTGCCTTTAACGTCATTTTATTTTATCTTGGTTAAAATTCTCATGTTGTTAAATGTTGCCGTCCAGTCCAAACGCACGGAGCTAGTAGCACAGATGCTAACCGTCTGCGTGGAGTGGGACTTCAGCTCTCTAAAACGATAAATGGGTTGTTTGTGGTACAGAAGGTTTTTTATGCTTCTTCATCATCTTCATCATCTCTGACAAAGCTTTCATCCTAATATATCTATAATGGTTTTGTTCCCTCCTCCCTAAGCCCCCTCCCAAGCCATCACCCCAACTTATACAGCACACCCCCCATCCGTACAGCGAACTCCCCTACAATAATCTGTTGCAACCTCCAGCAAAACACACCTGTCTTATGATTTTAGTTTTGTCAAATTTCCTTTGTTTCATTTTTACTCTCCAAAATATCCTCTTTGTTTTCCTGTTAATTTTCCTTTTTTGGTTTTTACTCTTGATTTCTTTAACATGTCTTTTATTTAACCCTCTAACCCTTCTCCATCCAAAAATCCCTCTTCCTTACCCCTCTCCCCTTCCCTCCACCCTCCGTCCCCTCCCTTCCTTCCACCTCCTCTCCCGACCTCTTCCTCCTTCCTTCCCTCCCTCCCTCCCTCCTTCCCCCGTACCTCCCCTCCTCCAGTTTAGAGACCGCCAAATCCACCGCCCAGTCCTCCTCCATGCCGTCTCCCGTTGACCTGACCATGAGCTTCACCCAGCCCGCCCCCCCTGCCTCTGCCTCGTCCTCCTCCTCCTCCCCCCTGGCAGCGATGGGCGCCACACTGTCCCACGCTCCCATCCTGGGCGCTCCCTACGCCCTCCCACTCTCCAGCCTCCTGGGAGTGAAATCCATCCCCTACCTGGCACTCTCCACCCCTCCCGCCTCAGCAGCAGCGGCGGCGGCAGCGGCGGCGGCCATCGGGGCTCCCATGTTGCAGGGCTCCATGCCCACGGCGGCAACGGCGGGCGTCCCGGTTCAGGCTCATGCGGCGGCAGCTCTGGCGTCCTACACGGCCAAGATCTCATCCTCAGCCAACGGGATGAAGAAGCCAGAGAGACAGAAGTTTGCTCCGTACTAATGAAGGAGGAGGAATCTGCATCACTGAGGTAGCTCCTGCGCTGGTGTTCAGATGGACAGGGCAGTTTTTAATTTCCTGCTTTTACTCTTTTATTCCTCTGTCTCTCTCTCGTTCTACTGTTTCTTTCTTGGCCTCTCTTCCTCTCTCCTCCACTTTTCTTTAAAACTGTCAAAGTGGGATCAGTGGAACATGTTTGATTTCAGATAGGGCCACAACATCATCCATGGAGGCCATGCACAGCAGCAACACACTGGGTTTTCCCATGGTGCAGTGGTTGTGGTTGTGTGGCGTGTTGGAGGTTCGCCACAGTAAGAGTCTGTTCAGCTCAATGCGGCTGGTTCTGTTTGTGCTGTTCCCGCCTGCAGTATTTAAAACTGATCTGCAGACCAAACAACACAGAAGACGTCCAAATCTGTTTTTTACTGAAGGATGGCACCTTTAACTTGGGGATAAATACACTGCATTTCCTGTAACCTCTTCACAATAAAAGCCTCCCACTAAAGTTTTAATGTGAAGCCAGGCCACAAATACCAAAGACAGGCTTCGAAACAGTGTCACCAGTATTATATAGTTCATTCACCAGAGAGTGAGAGTTTATTTTTTAATATCAAAATGTCCAGCTCACAATTCCTGCTCACAACTGTCCAAAAAAATAATTCAAACCTGAAAAATATTTATCTATGTTACAGGTTTTGCAGTGAAAGTTAATATTGGCCAATACACAATACATTATTATTAGATTTTTTTAAACTCAAAATATCAATATTGGTATCAGCCTTACAAATCCTGCATTGGTCGGGGTAAAGTAACTGAACACGGCTCTGACTCGGCTGAGATATGAAAGTACGAGCAGAAACTTCAAACTGCAGAGACTCAGGTAGAAGCTACACGTCACCACAACTTGGCTCGGCACGGCGCGGTCAAAGCAGGGCGACCACGCACACGTGGAAAAACCCGAAAACAGCTAAAGAGCAGCTAAATGGACAAAACTGTAATTCCTCAGTGAATCGGAAACCTACGGAAAGAGAAGTCGTCATTATTCCCTCTGTGAATTCATAACAAACAGCCACAGTTAACTCCAAACCCGCTGATAACTGATCCCGGTTAAAGGGAGGAACTCTCGGTGTGACGCCGCGCCGCAGCGGCTCTCATCGTGGGTGATGAGAGAGGTTCAGATGTTCATGCTGATCCCCAGCTGAGCTCCACGTGGACAAAATTAATTAAAGAACAAATAGAAGATGGAGAATAATAATGAGCATTTGTTTTTGTGACAGGACACAAACGCCAGACGTCTCAGCTTCCTGACCTGTGTTCAGAGTTCATAATTATCCTGCAGCAGGTGTGAGATTTTTTTTTTTTGACTTTTCATTTCTCGGTGGTGATTTAAAAAAAATAAAAAATAAAATAAAAAAAAATTTAAAAAAAGTGCACAAGCAGACAATCCTGTACAGTAGCTTTGTAAGGCTGATGGGTCACGACACGCAGCGGCCGCGCTGCTTCACGTCTTTACGTGTTCGTTCGGCATCGGTTTATGCGTCACAGCTGCACGTTTTCCGTGCAGACGTGAACTTGTCTATAACAAACCACTCAGGGTCGCTGACTCCTCTCGACTTTCCACTTGTAGATAAGCGGTCTACAGCACAGCCATAACTCACAAAGTCGGCCTACGTGTCACGGTGTGCGTCAGCTTCTGCGTCCCCTTTGCATGGGTGATGGTTTTTGGGGGAAATCGTGGGAAGCTGATTTTCTAACTCAGACTCAGACAAATCCATGGATGGCTTCGTGTCTCTGTGTGCAGCCTCATTCAGGTTGGCAGCTGCATCTTCTCTAAAGAGGGGAAATACACTTCCTCCAGGACTGAAATATATGAGAAAAAAATACTTATATTATTTAGTAAAATAACACCTTGGCCTGAGGTGAACTTCCTCCCAGGCCGAGTACAACCCCAGGCAAGGTCTGCCAATCAAAAGGGTTAAATTCAGATCGTAGGTGTTAAGATGATATTCAAGGCGAGGGTGAGGGCGATGACTGAGAGTTGGCTCCGCTCGTCTCAATGAAATGATGAGGGATTTGACCTGAGAGGTGTTTCATAAAGAAGCAATAGGGAATGTTTGGTTTGCATTAGCAGTTAGCGCTGCAGCATTAACAGCTCCAATATGTTTGTACAGCAGTGACCGCTGTAACCACTGATGCTGACGTCTGTTAGACACTAAGAACAGAAACTGAACTCCAAACAGCGCAGATTCAGATACAAGCTACAAGAGATAAATACAAAGACAAATAATCACAATAATTAATAAATAATTATTAGCAACAAACTAAAGAAAAAAAGAAAAATCTATTTGTTATTTTTTTAAACACATGCAATCTGGTGACAGTGGCGAGGACGCTAGCAGCTTCTAATGGCAGGAAGCTAGTCATGAGAGCAGTAGCTGCACGCACACACGCACGCACACACACACACACACACACACACACACACACACACACACACACACACACACACACACACAGGTAATTAAACAGTAAGTGCTACTCGTGTCAGCAGAATGTGATAAATCTAACAAGTACCACAAACAGAGTTGTGTTCACTGTGCAGCAGTAAAGAGGAACCTTCGGGGAGAAAACTCTGTGTTTCAGTCTGACAGGTTAATTGTAACGCTGGTTCAGTCTGGAGGTGAAACTTCGGCCTGACCAGGACCAGGCTCGTCCTGGAGGGTCCAGTCCCCAGGTAACTTAGGGTCAAGCGAGTGGCCGCCTGAGAGACGAAACTCAGGGCAACACAGGCCCCAGGAAATGTACTGTGATAATTTAGTACATTTAAAAAGACGTGGATGTGGATTAAGAGGTATTAAGACAATCTTAACCTTCCTATGATATATGCCGGTTTAACAGTCAACCAGTTGGAGCGCTAATAAAGGAAATATTTCATAAATTCATATATTACATGTATTTTACGACGGAGTATTAGAGCCAAAAAAGACATCTGAAATTTTGAGAATAAAATCATAATATTACAAGAATAAAAGTCGTAACATTACAAGAATAAAAGTCGTAATATTTCAAGAATTAAAAATGTAAAATTGCAGGAATATTAATATTAAGGAATATTACAAGCAACCAATCAAACGGGTGAAAGGACAGTCAGTGGCAGCCTGAGCTGCTTCTGGCAGCTGCTGTTTGTCACAATAGAACAGATTCTGATGAGCTGATGAGTTTCTCCTTCTTTGTGAAACGTAAAGTAGAACTTTACAGGATGCTCCACGTTCCTCATTTTATTTTAATTCTCAAAATTACAACTTTATTCTCGTAATTTCAGATATTTTTTTCCTCAGTGTGGCCCTAATACTCCTCCTTGTGTTTGATTATCTACTAATGATGATTAAAGGTGATTTCCCGATGTTAAACACGCTGTAAAACTGCACACAGAGATGAAAAATAAGAACGTGTGTTTGACTCTGAATACACGGTGGGAAAAAAAGTCAAATTCAGCAGAATTCACCTTCACAGTTTCCCAGCAGCTCTTTGAGTGTGAACGTCCGCCACACCCTCATTTTCCAATAATCCCACTTTTCCATCTCTCACTCTTCTTCCCGACTGGTTTTCGCAGCTCTGCCCTGATCAGAGCGCCTGTCCGGACGTCCGCCGGGTGTTTGTTTGTAGCTACTGTCTGATGATGATACTGATGTTTAAGGTTATTTGGGCCACAAAGCCTGTAAAAGCCATAGAGACTATCCAGCTTCTCCCTCCCCGTCTGTTTCCCGCTCTCTTTTTGTCCCTTATTCTATTGTATACTCTCATATTTATTGACTAATATGAAATATTCCCTCAGAGTTTATATCACTGGTCACTAACACTGAGCTGAACAACTCGGCTTTTGTATACAACGATGTCTACTTGTATAGGACTCTTTCCCTTTCTGCTTCCTGTCTGTTTTTCTTCTTCTTTAGTGTCAGGATTTGTTGTATAAAAGTTTTTTAAAACATACAACAAAATTTAAAAATGTCTCCTTTTTTTTTTTTTTTTTTTTGCCGTTAACAGTCTGTATTTGTTTGCGTTCACAATTCTCATTTGAAATGTGTTGTTTAAATTATTTTTTAACTTATTAAAAAAAAAAGAAGATTATTACATTCACAGTTTTAGAAGAAAAAAATGTTTCTTTTTTTCCAACATGGCTGCAGGTAAATACTGTAAAAAAAAATGTACTTGAGTTTGTTTTTTTTGTTTGTTTGTTTTTTTGTTTTTTTTAGTTGTGTGAAAAAAGTTAACATTGTTTTAGGAAAAAAAAATAAAAAAATTCACTGTAACATTAATGCTAATAACCAGATGTTTTTGTTAGATAGAAGAGTAGTGTTTTCACTTGTGAGCTGAAACTGGACATTTTACCACACACACACTTTCAGACTTGGGAACATGTGTTTGTAAATGTCTGCCCTGCTTCTCAACTCCTCGGCCACAGAACTACAGTGGAGTAGAACTAACCGACCACTTCCTGGACACCTGTAGAATATGACCACAGGTAATTCATATCACCCGACACAGATTCGAGGAAAAAGGCCTGCAGTCGACGGTCCAGCGCTGCCGCCCTGCTGTATTCTGGTGATTGATGGAGGATTATAAAGGAACAGGGTTCAGTCTATTTGTTGTAGTTCTGTGGCAGAGGCGGTCCTCTGTGTGTGAAAGTAGCAAGCTATGTTTGTTTTACTTTATTTTATTATCATTTTTATTTTTTTCAAACTGAACTGATGCTCAGCGCGGTTTTTACTGTCCTTGCCAGAGTGTCAGAGACTAATGCTGCATGTTTGCTTGGCCTCACTAACACACACACACACACACACACACACACACACACACACACACACACACACACACACAGACACACACACACACACAGGCCTCGGTCGTTGCACTGACCCCCTCTTCACTGACAGTGTGAACTAAAAGCAATACTAAACAGAGCCGGATGAGTAGCTACAC
This sequence comes from Seriola dumerili, assembly GCF_002260705.1. Lineage (NCBI taxonomy): Eukaryota > Metazoa > Chordata > Actinopteri > Carangiformes > Carangidae > Seriola > Seriola dumerili. The sequence goes on along the minus strand of NW_019174321.1, from coordinate 564,198 downwards.
ACTGCAGAGCAACAGTGGCAGGCAAATATACGTGTGTGTACAAAGACATTAATATTTAACTCGATGGGTTGTTGATGCATAGAGTTTCTCTGTTCCTTCTGTTTGTTTTTAAAAATAATTCTAATGACGATGTGGTATATTAAACAAGCTCACTTATTTTTATAAAGTCAGATAACCTTGTTGATGAACTGAACTGTGGACACCGTGTTCAATCACGTCACTCATCCGTCCTCTCCACACTCCACACCATGTTTTCATTTCACTCTTACTTTAACTTTTTTCTTTTTTCTTTTTAACTTTCTGGCCATCGTCCACGTCCATGTGTCCTCCGACCATTTGCATGAGTCTGACTTGAATTGATGTCTATGCAAAAATCATCTCTGTGAGGTTCAGCTCAGTGATCCGTGCGGTGGGTTCACCTGGAGGCTGTGCTGGTGCATGTGAAGTGCAGCTGAAATGAAAGGGCTACGGTCGACTACGGGTCTGAGTCGCAACGCATCTGTCCTGAAGATCAATTCATGATTAGTTCACTATAAAGTCCCAAAACAATATTTACATCTGATCCTGGTCCAGTCTGGTTTGAGAAAGTGTAACTGCAGAATGTGACGTGAAGAGATCCTCTAGAGAGAAGACGTCTCACTCTGTTGGAGCTACTGGAAGTACAGACAACCAGTCCTCCGTCCTCCAACAGACAAGTTCCACTTTGTCCTTTTTTTTATCAAATTACTCACAGAATTAATATTAATTAAGTGGAAGATGATCAGACCGCTAGAAAGGGACGGTCACTGCTACATGAATGTTTTTCTGACTCATGAAATGACCTGCTGTGCTATAACAGGTGGTGAAACCAAAAAAAATAAAAATGTTTAAATTTATTCACAGCAAAATGAACAAGACTCTGGGACTTTGTGACACAGACAGACTTTAGCTCAAGTCCAACCTGCTGTTAAGGAAAACGAAAATTGAAGAACACATTTTAAAACGAAACAAAAAACAAGCGAGAAATCTCTCCTCAGGATGAATGTGTTGCGAGACTCAGACCCTCGGGGCAGTGGGACGCAGGTTTCAGCAACACTTCACAAGACTCTATCAAACATGGAGCGGAAATTTACTCTATAAAGATGCTCTCATTCCAAGATGTACTACACACACACACACACACACACACACACACACACACACACACACAGATAAACATAACAGAAATATACCCAAACACACATTCACCGGGAACCAACTGCTGAACGAAAGGAGTACGGTGATGAATATTGTATTGCACTCGAACATGAAAAATCCATTATGACGAGATATTCTCTACCGAGTATGAAGTACTACCATCTTTCTGTTTTAATTTCTGCCCCTCCCCCCGTGAAGACGGAGGGGGGGGGCCTTGCTCTTTGTATATCAGCCTGATGTGTTTGTGATTCTCTGTTTTCTTTCCATTCATGCCATCTTCTAATAAATAAAACCCACACTGAAAAAAAAAAAGAAGTGTTGACTGATTCATGTTTAATCTGGATGGTTGGTTTCAGAGCAGGAGAGGATATGACGTGACAGACGCGCAGTTTACCAGTAAAACCTGTGTGTGCCTGTTACTGCACACTGCAGATACCCGACTTTTAACTTTAATTACAGTCCAAATACCTGAGGGGGTGTTCTTCACTGTCATTATACAGCTGAGAAGCATGCAGGAGCTGTCTGCAGCAGCATCAAACATCACTGTGAACAACATCCCTACAGCTGTTTACAGCAGTTACCCAGCCAGAGAAAGTTTGTTTCCCCGAGTATCACGGACACATAAGCAGTAAAAAAAAAAAAAAAAGAAAAACAGATTGTGGTGTAGGTGGACGTCTGCTGTTGTGATCACCTTGTGCATGAACCTCAGCGAAACATCCGACCGCTTCTGTGACATAATGTGCAGCATGAAGGGAAATCAGACTTTCTGCTGCAGCAAACATCCACCGCTCTTCATCCAGCAGCAGCTAATTAGATCAGCTTCCCCCCCCCACACACACACACACACACACACACACACACACACCTGGGATCAGCTGGTCGTCACAACTGCCGTGGTCACTGGTGTAGAATGTGCGTGTAAACATGTTTTTATCATGTGTGTGTGTATGTATAAAAATATAATATTATCATTTTTCTTCATCACACTGGAGACTCATTGGATTAGTTACACTTGTGTTCCTGAGCACCGGCTTATTATTGCAACATTTATTTCACTTATATTATATCAGTTCATGCTGATGAATCAGTTTCTAAGATCAACAAATCAAAAATTTGGCAAATTAAATTTTTGCCAAAGAACATGAGATGAAACCAAAACACATTAGTTTGGATCAGATGGTCAGGACCACCACAGTGACTGTGCCACTGAAACATGGAGGTGGGAGTGTGTTGATATTGGGCTGTGAGAGGAAAAGGTGAAGGGGAAGTGAAGTGCCCAAAGCTGCAGTTCCTCTAACGACCACTAGAGTCCCCATAGACTCCCATGTTAAAATGTCCGACTTTACAGCAGAAATAAACATGTTTACAGCCTGGTACAAAAAACTGTTTTGGTCTCTAGAGCTAACTGTTTATATAACTCACCTGTTTACATTTTTATTAAGGCTTAAAGTTATGGAGAATTGAGGGCGTGGCCTCTTTGAGTGACAGGTGGGTGAGCGTATGCTTGGCACAAACCGGCACGCACTGAAGTCTCGGCTTCACACGCGCCACATCTCTTTGCCTGTACTCGGATTAGCCGGGAGTCAGGCGCCGTCAAGATGGCGACAAAAAAAAAGGAAAAGCAAGAAACAGAAGATCAGAGGAGAGAGAGGACGGAGATAAAAAGTGAAATTAAATTCTGCTCTTAAGCTTATATAACAGATCTACCATACAAAATAACACATAAGCTTTGTCTGTCAGCTCTGAGTCACATCCCTCGAGTTTCATCCACCACTCCGCTCTCATGCATTAGTTTCTGTCAGAGTCAGATTATCTTTGCAGTCAAGCAGCGCAGACTTTTCTAATCAATCGGCAATGTTCGCTGTGATGAATTACAAGAGTCTGCTGAGTGAACCCCATATCGTACATAAACGAAAACATTTGCCAAATGCTTTACTGTACAAGTAAAGTTTAGAACCCCCTTTAGAAACAGCGTGCGTCCTCTGCGGCCGATGGGAAGTGGGATACATCACATGCCACTCTCTGTAAATCAAACACCGCGCTAAAAGAGGATTCAAGTAATTATCCGACAGTTTTAGATGCTACGATACGACACAGACGCGACTGCGCGCTCTCCTGCACCACAGGCGTGAACCGACTTTTACTAAAACTGGTGGTGTTACCTCCACCACCCAGGAGCCGAGGAAAAAAAAAACATAACTCGCTGTTATTGTGCCCTCTGGAGTCAAGTGTAATGATATTTCACACACTGACATGATGACTGATCACTTGCTTCAATAACACACACACACACACACACACTTTGCACTGGTGGCGGAAAGAGTTCTGAGATCCTTCACTTTAAGCAGAAGTACTGATACAGTGGTTGAAAATATTCTGTCAGAAGTACAAGTCCCGCATTAAATCCTACTTAAAAACACAGTAGTACTATCAGCTTCATGTAGCTACAGTATTAGCAGTAAAAGTACTTTTTCCATTCTGTAGTAAAACGTCCCTGACGACCGATTCGATCTGACATTATTACTGTAACTATTAAAACTGTTAAAACTGATGAATCGTCTACTGTTGTTGCAGGTGCAGCTGCTTTTAACTACTTTACATGCAGGTGGTTTAGTCAGAATCAGGAGAGTTCAAGCTTTGAAATGATGTTAAATTTGTCAAGGTTGTGTGAAGACCAAGCAGCAACGTACGAGTCTGAGAAATGAAGAAAATACAAGAGTGACAAAAGCTGCAGTTCCTCTAACGACCACTAGAGTCTGGCTCCAGCAGTGAGTCAATCCCCATAGACTCCCATTATAAAATGTTCGACTTTACAGCAGAAATAAACATGTTTTAGTCTTTATAGATAACTTCCTCCTTCATGACACCTGTTAATATAACTCACCTGTTTACATTTCAAAGTTATGTTTAATTAAGGGCATGGCCTCTTTGAGTGGCAGGTGGGTGAGCGTTTGCTTGCCACAGACCGGAGTTAGGGGGCGGGGTCAGTCACAGCCAAGATGGCAACAGCACAGCAGCTCACTCTGAGCTTCAAAACCGCCCTTCAGAAACCTGTGGGTGACGTCACGGAGGCTACATCCATCTTTATTTACAGTCTGCGGTAAAGACTTGGTCTGCTACAGATCAAAACACATAAAGTTTTGTATTTTATAATCACAGCAGTAACTACAGCTGTCAGACAAGTGATGAAGTAAATATTTACTTTCTCCACTGCTCTGCACGTACATGACATATCAGTGATACATGCATTCTCTCCATGGTACTCTCTTAATATACACATATAAATACCCAAGCAGCAAGTGTCTATCACACACACACACACACACACACACACACACACACACACACACACACACACACACTCCATGCATGCTGTGACGCACACCCGCTCTATAAACACTGAGAGCCGCCTGCATGAGATGAAAGTGGGTCTTAGAGAAAGAGCTTAGACATCAACAGCTGGTCATATAACACACACACACACACACACACACACACACACACACAGTGTTCCAGCTAGTAATTCTGTGTATGCATGCATACATATTCGCTCTGTATGAAGCATGTCTGCGTGTCTTTACATGTCTGAGCAAGTTTGTGTCAGTGTCTGTATGTTTGTGTTAAAGTGTTTGCTCCTGCCTGCTTCATTTAGTGTGTGTGTGTGTGTGTGTGTGTTTGCCTTGCAGACACAAACATGACGTTGATCTACTGCTAAATGAACTGCTCTCGTTTCTTATGCTGCCCTCTCTTCAAAGACCACAACAAAAATACACACACACACACACACACACACACACACACACACACACCTCACTGACCAAATAGATAAAGACAAGCTATTCGAGGAGTCAGTAATTACATGGATGGCGGTTCTCGTCTGTGTTTTAAACAACAATTAAAGCGGCTTGTTCATACGAGGACTCTTCACAGACAGCGGGCAAATCGACCGGTGGAGATAATGATACAGATGTCAGGTCTAACAACAGCAGAGGAGGAACTACAGCTGCGCTTGCTTCACATTTAATGGTGTATTCGTCTGTTTATTTCTGCGTTATATTAACAACCTGTGTTTTATCTTTAGACATGAGAAGGTCTCTCACACTGTCAGGAGCACGCACAGGAGTCAATGAAAAACAAACGCATCAGTCACTTCTGATATTTGTATCAGAGGAAAAATTAAAGGTTTTTATGAATGAATGAATCTGTTTATTTATTTAAACATGAAAAATAAAAGCAGATAAACAAGAATAACTAACTGTTTGAAGAGAAGTTTATACATATATATTTCTAGGGGCTGGGTATTGAACGAATTGAATTTGGTTTGATACTAACGAGGATGAAAAAATGCCTCGTCGTTCGACACCTAAGGAGTAAAGGAGTAAATCTCATCAGCGTCAGTGAGCCAATCAGCATGCAGCATGCTTGGTCCAAGATTTAATAACGGTGCTGATTGGCTGTTCATTTACATGAACACATGTGAATGTGTAAAGAGACTTAGCTTAAAAATAAAACCAAAATTTGCACCGTATGTTTTCTTTTTGATAAAATTGATTCGATATCGTTAAGAATTGGTTCCTTACTCACTACTGCTCCATCAACTACAGAAATATACAATTTATAAACAACTGCCCTGATTTTGTGTTCAACTCAAATATGAACCTAAACATCTAAACACAACACAACCCTCCTCATCCATCGAGCTCCGTACGTCTTTTTGAACTGATTTATATTTGTTTTATCTCAACATCCAGACGATTCCACCCCAGAGTTTGACGTACACCTACTCTTCGTTGTTGGACGAACATTTTTTTTTATTAAATTCTCTTTATAAATTATAACCACCCGCCCTCTCTCTCTCTCTGTCGCAGAACATATCTTATATATTGCTCAGGAATGAATTATTTCTTGCTTTAAACATAACTTGTGCAGTTTGAAATTCCGCCAGATCCATGAACTTCAGAGGATTTGACTTTAAAAACTAGTGTGTTCACAATATCTGACTATGCTAATTACCTTCTCATCTTTATTAAAACATTAATAAATAACTATAAATATCTAAACAGATGCATAATCTGAAAAGGGGAAACATGAAGCCTGACACGAACGGGACGAAATGAGGAAGGGAGGAGGCGGACAGCAGGAAGGATGAAGGACTGAGAGGGATAATTAGTTTTACAGGCAGGTGGAGCGGAGAGACGTGCTCGGGTAGCTTCAATACACTCACTCATTTCCTCATGACTTGTTTGGTCACAAAGAAAGAGGGAAGCCCCTGATCCGTCTCTGTGAGAGTCCGAGACCAGATTTTCACAGGACGGTTCAGATGTGGGAAATCAGCCGAGGGTTTACCTGACCGTCCTTCCCTCTCTGTCTGTGAATTCAGACCTTGACCTCCACATGCGAAATCCTTCACCAACAACCTGCTTCCCGCCTTCATTTCTCTCCGTCTTCAAATTCACAGGATAATCAGATCTCGCCGAGGGGAAGCAGCCGGCACTGTGGGCGGAGCTTGTTTGATTGCAGAAGAATATACAGCAGTAAATTAACACTTCGATGAGCAGCTGCTTCGAAACGCTCTGCGGCTAACAGCTCTCCAGGCTGGAGTTCACTGATGAGAAGCTTCAACTCACTTCCATGATGACGGGACACGAAGTCAATACAAATACATCAGGACTGACTGAGTGAAGCCTGCGGTTAGAAATGCACAGCTTGGAAAAAAGAAAAGGTAGGTAATTACCAGAGTGAAACATGTTCATTCGTCCACAGGGAGCAAAATAAGAAAGTGCTTATCTGGATATGTGTTAAAAAAAGACAAAGGACATGGTACCTACAGGAAGACACACACACACACACAAAGCTTATGTCTGAGCTGGGCAAGGATGGAGGGCTTGGCCTGACTGGTGGTGCCTTGTTCATCCATCCAGCCCTGCTGCCTGTAAATGCAATCCAATCCAATCAACTCTGGGGGCCAGAGACAACACACACACACCCTCACACACACACACACACACACACACACACACACACACACACGAGATGTGGAAACACATGCACACGCACGATACACAAAAGCAGCACAGTCCCAGAGGGGCAGATGCTCCAGAGGTCTGACAAGGCAATCACAAGACCTTATCCATCATGACTGACAGAGGAGGAGGAGGAGGAAAAAGAGGAGGAGGAGTGGAAGAGCTCAAAAGAGAAATAGGGGAGGAGGAGGGGGAGGAAGGGGAATATGAGAGTGTAGTTGCTGCAATAAAAGGAGTGAAGAAGTGGGAGTGAGGACAGGAGGGGAATGGTTCGAGGCTCAGAGAGGCAGCAGAGCTGCATCAGGCTTCCTGCTGCTGCTGCTGCTCACTAAGTTTAAGGTGGATGCAGCTGCAGCCCAGAAAAAATGGCTTCATCTTTAAAATGTACCTGTTTGGGGGGGTGGGGGGGGGGCACCCAACAGTGAGAATTGCATAAACGTGACATTTGCTTTGGTATACAAAAGGTCAAGTTACAGACGTAAAGACAGAAACATATAGAAGGGAGGAGAGAGAGAGAGAGGGAGAAACTCTTATAGATATCATCTGGAGACCAGGATCATCCATCACATCCCTAAAGGGCGGGAGAGGAGGCAGAGAGCAACACACGTACACACAGGAACTTCATGTGAAAACTGGTTTCGTTGAGCTGGTGCTGCGGCTCAAAATCAGTCAGTGCAGCACTTTGGTCCAGACTGAAATATCTCAACAACTACTGGACGGACGGGCCGTGAAATCTTGTGCAGACATTCACGTTCCCCTCGGGATGAAATGACATTTGGTTCAGATATTTGTAAAATCTAAAAAAAATCACCAAAATTTCCAGAAAATCAACAAAAGGAAACGCAGATTAGTGAGCGCGTCCATCCAGTTTAGGAGTTAACTCTCAAATATCATTATCAGCCTCACAAACCCTGAATCAGAAGAGAGGCTCAGAGTCTGTTGTTGCTATAGAGCTGCAGAGAGAAGCCTGAGAGAGGAGGTGTAAAACTACACTGAGATGCTTTTTGGTTCTTAAAACCACAAATATATCTTCCATATGACATGGGACCTTTAAAGAGCTCCAGTCAAAGCTCCTTTGGTTACCTGCAAAACTTAATTATATCCCCATCAGCCTCAGCTGCACCTCACTAAACTAAGGTGGTTTACCAGTTAGATGCATGAGCTTCTTTGCTAAGCTCCTGCAGAATTACAAAAGGTGTGTGACACATGAGCCGGTGGTGTGTCTTCTCTGGTGCCGTCAGGAGTTCAAACAGCTGTCCTCGGGTCAAACTAAAGGGTCCGCGGGGGATTGAGAGGGACACAGAGATAATAGGATTCGAGAGAGGGCAAATGAAGACAGGAGGAAGGAGACAGGCTGCATGACGGATGGATGGATAGATGGTTGGATGGCTAGAAACTGTAGATGAATAGATGGATAGATAGATAATTAACTCAGGGGGTAGTAGTTATTTTTTTGGTTTCTGTGGGACTGAGGAGGAAGAGGAGATTTGATAGAGAGCAAAAAGCAGCAGCAAGAAGAGAGTAGGTAGAAGCACTGAGCTGGCTGGATTAAGGAGGGCTGGATATTTGCCCTCATGAACCAGCACTTCCTGCCCTAAGCTACCATCTGCCAGCACGGAGCCACGGCCTCAGGCTAAGGTATTAGCTCCCCCACGACAAAGGCCCTGGTGATTGTGAGTGTGTGGATGTGACCCCAACAGCCTCAAACCTTACCTCAACCTAAATAAGATGTTGTACACTCTGCATCCAATCTCTCAACTCAACTTCAATACAGATTACAGCCTTCAAAGTAAGACTTGGTTCTGGTTAGGAGGGACAGGGGGTCCAACAGATGCCAGTGATTGGTGTGCATTTAGTTTTTTCATTTTAAACAAAATAAATATATATACAAATAAAAACCATGGTATTCATTTTAAAAACAGGGCAGTTTTTCCGTAAAATAAATAAACTAATGAATAAATAAATAAAATCAATAAATAAAAACCAAGGTATTTCCATTTTTTTTGTTTTAAACGAAAAACAAAAAAACGTTTTTTTCCAATTTTGCTGCAGAATTAAAAAAAGGTGGCACGGAAGTAAAGGTTAATATTTCAAAATAAAAGCCGAGAGGATAGAATGGCCATTCTATATATATATTTTTTTTATTAGTTTAAAACGAAAAAGATAAAAAAAAAAACATAACTGTTGAACTCTTACTGTGAAATAAAAGCAGAAAATGTTTTAAACAATATATATAATATTTAAGAAATAACACCTAGTCAATCAAACTATGACTATAGCAGTGCTTGAAAAAAATGAATATGGAAATCAGAGTTTAGCCTGTACCAGTTCTCCACTGTTATGTTGCACTTCCAGGAAATAGACAAAGCCTCAGACTGAGACTGACGCGTTCACCTCGACTTCTAACGACGGTGGGAGGGATGGAGAATTCGTTCAGTTTACTGTTCAACAGAAACACGTGCAACACTGTAAATACGGAACTTATCATTAAAAGTACCAGCAAGCTCGAAAGTAAAATCTCTGTGGTATTTCATTATTATTTTTAATTATTAATAAAATATTGTTACACTGCTTTAAGGCAGTGAAAAGATTTTCTAGTCTCATCACTGGCCACATGCTGAGGTAATGAGTATAGGGGTGCAATCTTTTGGACCGATGACTGTGAAACACTCTACCACCTCAATACTCTAATGTGCAGGGGTGAATTTCGTTGATGGAGAAAATGGCTCAAACACTCAAACATTTATTATGTCTGGTATAATGAGTCATTATGGAAAGCAGCGTGGTTCTGCCAGCTCGGCGAACTTCTCATCATGTGTTAATATAATAGTTGAACCTGCCATTTTTTTCATTATTACTTGTCTGATTCAACCGTTCACAGTCTCTAGTTGCGTTAAGAGGAGAACAGTTCATTGTTTGCAGATGTGTGCGGCATCGCAGGAACATTTCTGGGCCTCATTAGAGCAGAAATCTGACTGTGGAGCTGCTCAAGGTTTCAGACCTGCTAGAAATCTGATCCGCTTCTCTGAGCGGCAAATGACCAATCGTACAGGAAATTGATCAGGCCCACCAATCATGACCGCCCCCCCCCCTCCCCACACTGCAGAACAAGAGATCTGATAGATGCTGGACCAGATAGTAACATTAGTAGAGGTTTAATCTTTCCCTGCATAACGCTGGCCTGAGACTATTGCTGCCATAGGTCCCAACAAAAACTGTTCAGGGTGAGTCTGAAGATTTTTTACCCAATAATACATTTCTCAAATAAAGATCTTTGTTATTTCTAGATGCAATGCCTCATTCAACCTTTCTTAGATATCTGGGTCCTGAAAGAAACCTGAAATCTGGAAGATCCCACTGAGGGTAAATAGTCAATACACACACAAAAAAAAAAAGTTACCCCCAATTAAATTCAAGTTCTTGTCTGTCCCTCCTCATAATCAAGAGTTTGTATAGTGTGTTTTTTAACACAAGAGCAAAAGCCTCAGGAAAAAGAGTCGGCTCAAACCAAAGCCCGTCCCTGATAATATCTTATATTGTGATATTTAGGCTGGGCTGTATTGAGATATGACATTTTGGATGCCAACGTAGCAGCAATAACTAATGACAGAGCCCCATGTATCCATTAACTACTCAATCAACAGCTTCCATTCCTGCATCTACATTTTCTCCTCATGTCCCCTCCTCCTCCTCCTCCTCCTCCTCATAGACAGCAGTGACATTTAACCACCATTCATCAACAGCTCAACGTATCTCTCTACAGGACTGGTTTGAAATCTCTCATATTGTTCCGACTGTACACCACACTGTGAGCAAGTGGCCGCCGACTCCTACTCCTTCCTGTTCCTCCTAATAACCAGCTCCTCCTTCTCCTATTTCTCTTCCACTTTTACTCCTATAATTGTGTATTCTTCTTTTCAACCCTCTCACTTTACCATCTCCTCTCTCTCTCTCTCTCTCTCTCTCTCTCTCTCTCTCTCTCTCTCTCTAAAGCCAGCGCTCTGCTCCGGCTTGGATCACCACACTCAAATTCTCCCCCTCCAGTCTTTGCTTTGCTTTGAATTATTTTTCCCCTCCTTCCCCACCTTCTCCTTCTCCTCCTGAGCTCCTCCCCTCCGAGCTGCAGACAGCTGTGATATTTAACTACCATTCATCAGCGGCTCGACCCATCCTTCGCCAGCTACGGTGAGAAATCTGTTGTGTTGTTTTGTCGGCACGCCACGCTGTGAGCTATCAGTCTTCTCCTCTCGCTCCTTCCTGGTACCCCTTCCTCCCTTGCTTCCATGTCGTCTTCGTGCTCCTCATCTTCCTCCTTCCAAAATAATCCCCTCTCTCTCTCTCTCTCTCCCTCAAACTCTTCCCATCACCCATCACCCATCAAATAATCCTCCCCCTTTTTTCTCTCTTTGCTCAAATGTCATCCTCCTTCCTCCTGTCCCTTTTTGTACATCACTCCAAAACATTTCCACCACTGAATGATCCTGCACCACCAGCTCTTCATCACCCTCTTCTTCCTCCAAAATAATCCTTTTTTCCCCCCAAATTGATATCTGTTTTGTTCACCTTCTCCTTTCTCACCACTTCCTAACCCCCTTATCTCACGCTTTCATTTCTTTTGAAGAATGTCTTTCATATTGGGTTTCAGTCCGGTCCGATTCATAAATCAACTTAAATGACACAGCTGCCCAGTGCACACTCAACTTAGCGTAACCTGTGTAGCGTTCAAAGCCACATTTTGTAATTGAAATCCTTGTTAACAGGGCCATTTACACCAACACCAAGAACTTTGTTAAGCAGATTTAACATGATCAGTCTAAGCATCTACAGATGAACGGTTATATTAGCTAGTTTCTAACTTTAGCCTTAAGGTACAGTTTAGCTAAATAATGTTAGCTAGTTTCTCAGTTTAGCCTTATGTTACAGTTTATGTAATGTTAGCTAGCTTTGATTTCCATTGTTAACTTGACATTTCATTACCAATATAAAATGTAATATGTTATCTAATGTTAGGAAACTCTGGTGTTCAGTCATGTGGTGTTCATGGCAGTGAGAAAATGAAAGATTAGTTGTGGAAGAGATATGTTTTGACATCAGTATAGAGTTTATTATTTCATTTGATGTGGTGGTTTAGTATTTTATCTCTAACATTAGTTTCTATAATAGTCCCTGTCTTTGTTTTCACTCAGGAAATCAGGAGATTTACCTTTTGGGTCATTGAACAATATTAAAATACATAGAACACCTCAGTTAAATGAAGCATGTTCCTGAGCTGTATCTCACCCTGGAGAAATAGTTGACCCCCCCTGATTGCCACTGCATAATTCACACTCTGCATAATACAGGTAAATAAATGTATTGTCTGAGTGGAGTGAAATAACTGTTTAAATGAATAGATGATAAAAAGAAGTGTGGAATGAATTCGGCAGTGGTGGGACAACTAAATAATACTACTATGTATGTACAAATGTAGAGATAAAGTCTTATTGTTACAAAATGGAGATTTTGGTTGTTAATCCAATTTTGCCTTGTTTCCATGTGTTGATCCGCTGGAGCTGACCATTTGACCCATGGTCTGGTTGTACATCTCTCTGATGTGCTGAAAGCTGCTCTGTTTGTCAAAGAAAGATCCCTCGCCTCTGTTTCCGATCAATTTGATAGTCTGATGGCCGGAAGACTGAGATGGGTGACGTTTTTTTGGGTCAATAACTCTGATGCCAGGCCAGGTATGTCCGCTACACCTGTCTTATTTAGATAGCACTGTATGTTTGACAAGTGAATAACTCTTACACAAAAAGCAGCCTCACATTTCAGCAGTTAATAAAATCTGAATCCAGTCCTGAATCCCTTATCAAATCTCTTCAAGCAGTTTGTCTGGAGGGGAACCAAATCATCTGTTAATTAAAAAATCCTCTGCCTGTACAGTCACAAAACTAATTTCAAGTTTTGTGTAACAAAAAATAGAACCAGCGCTTCTTCTGATTATGTTATTTGTATAATTTTGTGGTGATTTTGATTCTGAGACATGACACTGACACTAATAGAAACTATGGTAATTAACTATCAAACCTAAACCATGGGACATTCTGCTGAGCTGAAGGACTGTAGGTCTTTCACCACGTTTTATCTCTGCTCTGTGACCCTTATTAACTCTGTCCTCAGTCCTCGCTCACTCGTGCAGTTGAACAAGTGAAAACGACAGTGAAAATAATATTACTTCTGCTTTATGATTCAGTGAATATCAGCTAAATGAATCGCTGATGTTTTGCACGATGCTTTTAACAGTGAAGGTGAACTCGCTGTTGCACTGCTGTGGGTCAGAGAATCTGACGGGTCACAGAATGCAACGTAACACCGGCGGTGGGATCAAGTTATCAACAGCAAACACAAGTTCCTACTTCGTCATGTTGGACATTAGGTATTTTAACAAATGGTTTGTCGTTCCCGCTTTCAAATATTACACTTTACAGTTGTTTTGTCGACTGGAATATTTAAGCCGGACAGGTTTGTCTTGTCTTTTCTTTGCCGATGTCTGTAGAGTGTCATGGTGAACTATGCAAGCTCAGTAACAAGTAATGTTAATGATGTTCTGACCTATCACTTAAGACTGCAGTGAGTATCAGACCGTGTTGTAATAAATCTAATGAGGCCTCTGACAAGCGACACTGTGCTCTAGCCCTGATCTACCTTTAAACTGTCCTTGAATCCCCCCACCCAAAGCAAAGAGCAGATATCGACCCAGCCTTATATCTACTTCTTCATCTGAATCAGTGGTCCAGCCTCCATCACTGCTTTTCTAGTTCCACTAGTCTTACAAATAACCACAAATTAGAAATCCCTTTGATACGAGATATGCACGAATATGCACGAATCATGACCTTTGTCCTGTCTTACCAAATGAAACAACATGGCTTCAATGCGAAGTTGTGTGTGAGTGTAGGAGTTCAGTGAGTCTACAGTGTCATCAGACGGGCATCCATCTCTGCTGTTTAGTCAAGTTTGACCCAACACAACCCTCTGAAACACCCTACATTCAACTGTTTGACCGCCAAGCCAACCAAAAACTTACCATCCTCGCAAGCAACACAACATGCAACATCATCAGCTAACGTTTTCAGCTTTTCCGCACTCACCTGTCACGTACCTTTCTTCTAACCCAAACACCCATGTTTTTTTTTTGTTGCACTGCTTCTTTAGTAAAACAGAAACAAAACTGATCTCACCTGCAACCAAAACCTCCACTGCACAGACCCCTTAGTTTCTGACCACGTTCCTCTGCTTTTGATGCCAACTCTGTACATCTAAGGTTTTTTTTCCCTCCCAAAGGCCATCTCTACCACCTCATCCCATGATGATAAATTTGGCACACATTTCTCTTCACATGCTGCTTGATCCAAATTCTGGAGGTCCTTCAAAGCTATTAGAGTTCCCCTCCAGACACATTTTTAAAGTATACAAAAATACTCTGCTATGATTAATATTTTGCTTCAGATGTTTTTTTTTTCCCCCCCCCACATAAAAAGAAATGCCTTGCCCATCACCGCTGCTTAAGCTAAGGTTGACCCACAAAAGAGCAGAGCGTATCGAGATGGTTAGCTGAGGAAACATCAGAGAGACTCATGCCACGTGTTTAAATCGGATGTGGAGTCTGTTGGGACCAAAATCAGAGGCTAGTAGACACATATCAGATCAACTGTAAGCAGAGTTAACGTCTTTTATTTGTTGATGTTGGGTGTTAGCTTGTTAGCTTGTAACTGGCAATGTCAGTGACTGTGCTAATGCGAAACCCTCGCTCTATGTACAACGATTTTCATTGGAGGGAGCCTTTAAGTTGATGACGTCTAAAAGGGGAGAATGTGGCTCCTGAAAATGATGCGATGCAATAAGCAGATTTTACTGGAGGAGATGTATCACTCTGTTGGAGCTGTCGGAACTACAAAAACTCTCTTCTTCCCTCACAAAGCATCTTTGGCTACAGTACAGACACCGGCACACAAACGTGAAAACAACACAAGTTTTATTGATCGCGGCGGCTCCTCCTGGGGGATCCTGAGGCGCTCCCACGCCAGATGAGATGTATAATCTCTCCTTTCTGGGTTCTGTGTCTACCCTGAGGTCTCCCGCCAGTTTAGATGACCTTTAGACGCGAAGGAGCAGTGGCTCTACTCCAAGCTCCTCACCTTATCTCTAAGACTGAGTCCAGCCACCCTACGGAGGAAACTCATTTCAGCCGCTTTGTATCTGTGATCTCATTCTTTAGGTCACTGCCTAAAGCTCATGACCATAGGTGACCATACGTTCAGACCCTCACACGTTTTATTTTGTTCCCGATATCAAGTTACCCAAAAAAAATCAATTAGCAACAGCGGGTATGACCTGCTCCTGGAGACGTTCTGTCATTTCCGCACGGCGCCGGCTAAAGTTCAGAAGCTGCTCCCTGAAGGTTTTGTACACAGATCTTTGCTCATAAGAAAGAAAAGCAGCGATGACCGACTCAGTGAGAGAGAGTCGTTAGCATCAGAGTTTAGTGGAATCACATGCAAAGCACCCAAATCATTTTTCACACACACATAATTTTCATTGGCACATGCGGTGAAATGCTGCTGGAGCGCGGCGGCCGTCGTAAAAAGAGAGCAGCTTTACAACACCAGCAAACTGCGGAGGACAAAACGCAGTAAAGAAATAATCAGCATTTAATCAGATTTATTGTGGCCGATATTGATCCATTAAAATACGCCCAGATCAACTCGGATCTCTCTTTTCTCCTCTTCCCACTTTCATCCATCTCTTCTTTATCTTCACTCCAAATCATTTCCCTTCAAACCACTAATGTTCCCTCTCTACCTCCGTCACTCTCCTGCTTCTTCTCTGGCACAGGCTTCAAATCATCCTCTATTTTCTCTCCTTCTGCTCCATCCTTTGATCAGCAGACGTCCGCCCACCTCTTCCTCCTCCTCCTCCTCCTCCTCCTCCTCCTCTCCTCCCTCTCTGCCTCTCCGTTTCATCCTGCTTCTTCTCCTCTACACTTGCTTCCATCTCCTCCTCCAATTCCTTAGATTTTTATCTATTTCCGTTGATCCTTTCTCTCCACCCTCTTATTCCTCCTATTCTTTCCCTCCCTTCTCCAGCTTCTTCTTCTTCTTCTTCTGCAGCCTCCTCATCCTTTTCATGATCTTTCTTTCCTTAAGTTTTCCTCCGTCTGATCTCTTCCTCCTCCTCATCCCAAAATAATGCTCTCTTCCTCCTCCTCCACCTCATCACACCTTGTCCCATTCATTCATCCATCTCCTCTCCTCCATCTTCTCTCCTCACTCCTTGTTCATCTGTTCCTTTCTCTCCGTCCTTCATCATCCCCTGCTCAGCGCCACAGACAGCTGTGATATTTAGTGAGCATTCATTGGCATCAACAGTAAACTCATCCCTCTTCAGGGCTCGTTAGAAATCTGTTGTATTGTTGCTGTCGAGCATGTTGCCTCTCTGCTTGGAGCGACATTTCAGAGGAAAGCTACTTCAAAAAGGCTTTCTCAGTTGTGAAGAAGTCTCCCACTGTCTGCATCTCCTTCTCCTGACCCGATCACAAACGTACGGCCACCTGTTTACATCCAGACAGGATCTCCAGTAAAAGTTTTTTCCCGCTGAAACACAGGCAACACGTCAGGAACAACAACAGGTGTGTATTCTGACATTATTAGATCTCACCGAGAGCTTCATTTCCACGGGGGACATATCCACTCCAGCTTTTTACCCCTCACTTTGAGTTAGTTGCTAAAATCTCTAAACCATGTCCTCTGACAGTCCAGCTGTACGATCCAGGCTACATACTTGCTGCGCCGCCTTGTTGCTGGGAGTTGTTGGGATTTTACTCCGAATGTTCACAGCATCCAGCTGCACTCCGAGATGCAAAGTGCGTCACTTGGTGCAAATGAAAACACACAATGATAGATGATTATGAATGCATAATTCAATCAAAGACGAGCAAACAAATTAAATGATTCAAAGAAAAAGAAAAATCAGTGCTGGAGGCATCAATAAAACGTCTGTGAGAAAAGACTCGAGATGAGATTTAAAAACACTGAACTGATGAGGTTCACTCATCTTTAACCTGAGGGTCAGGACAGGAAAAGCTCCGTCACCACGGGGGCTTGAACTTTGAGCGTGACCAAGAAGAAGCTCTTGTCCTGACGAGCTGAGAGGCTCGGTGGGTCTGTATGAGGTAACTAATTCACTGATGTATGAAGCCACCGTGTTGTACAAGGCCTGAAAAGTGATTCAGTCCTAAAGTGATCAGGAGCGTCAGGGAGGCGCTGGTGAGTTTTAGTTTGCAGTTGTTGGAAGTTTGTCAGTTTCTTAACTGAAAACAACAGAATTCAACTGGAAGTCACTTTACAAACTGAGATTATTTTATAAAATGTGAATTAAACTAGTGTAATTACCATATATACAGGAAGAGCTGAAACGATTAGTTGATTAATTGATTATTTAATTGACAGAAATGAACTGACAACTATTTTTGATAAAGTAATTTTTCAAGCTAAATAACAAACATTTCATGGTTTTCATTTTTCTCAAATATGAGGATTTGCTTCATTCTCTTGAATTTTTGTTTTATAAACCAAACCACTGAAATAAATTAATTCAGAAAATAATCAAGACATTAATCCATAATGAAAATAATAATTAAATCACAATCCTATAAAAGAGCTCCACCTTACCAACACTGTCAGTAAAACGCTGCTTACACATGAGTAATAATAATCTAATTATATAATATATAATAATAGTAATAAGCACATTTTCCTAATTAAAGTTACACGCATTTACTTTTTAAACGCTGGGATTTTACATGTAATTGAGTATTTCTATTTTTACTTAAGTAAAAGATCTGAGTACGTCTTCCACCTCTGATGTAAATGCATCATTTTATGGCAATCCATCCCATAGCTGTTGAAATATGGAGCAACGTTGCCAACCACGGAGCCCTGCTGCTAAAAATGTGCTGTAACAAGAACCGGAGGCAACTTCAACAAAGCGCAAGCAAGTAAAGAGAAACCAGAAAAGAAGAGAGGAGAAGAGGCGGATGGGGGGGGGGGGGACACATGAGAGAGGAAACCGCTGCGTCTGAGTCTGCCGGTGTACATTTCTGCTGCGTTGGGAAAAGGATGATATACAGTATGTAAATGTGGGAAAGCTGAGCTGCCTGAGAGGCCTATTGACATCTGTATGTGGGATGGATAGAGAGGTCTCCATTGATTCTGTGTTCTGGTGGATTTTCGTTCGATCTCCATGTGGTACTGCACGAGTTACCAGAGCCGAAACCGTTTAAACCTGAGAGCATCCCAGGGGCGTTTTGTTCTACTCTGGTGATCTGACCGTGTTAGTATCATAATACTGTAATATTATAAGGGTTTATAAGAGTTTTGAATGTGTGAAATGTGTCTAACAATTTGAATTAATTTTAGCGTCATTTTATTTACTCATAGTCTTACTCACAGGCCTCCAAACATTTACACCCTCGCAGAGCTGCTAGCATGGCTGTGGACCTGGAAGATCTTGGTTGAGAGTGAAAACACTGGAGTAATTCATACATCTAAATTTAAACTACATTTAAACGGTTTATTATTGGGAATTTATATTCAAAACTTCACTTTTGTAATAAAAAATTTCAACCACCTATTCATTCTAGATACTTTATATTTCCTGCTCTTTCCTGTTATTTTCAGCGGGGTCAGTTTTTCCAGGCGAGTCTGGCATTGCTTACTCCTCCCCATTGATTTGAGCCTCCTAATGGATTTCATTGGACCTCCCATGATTCCACATTAATATTTCATCAGCCTTCCATTTCCTGCCTGTATCGCTGTAACAGCCTGAGCTCCGCCATACAGCGGAGAGGCTGCTGTGTGTGTTGGAGAGACACTGAGGTTGTTTACAGCTGTAAAGGAGAGGAAGAAAAGGATGGATAATGAGAAAAAAAAAAAAAAAAAGAAGGCCGATAGTTTTCATAATCAAAGGCCACACACTGGGGGAAACGCTGAATCACCCGTAGGGCTTCTAATGAGTTGAGTTTAGTTTATTGATTCCACCGGTAGCCTGGTTTTTCCACTGCGGGGCTGAGCTGGGTAACACAATAAACATTAGTATCACATGAACACGCAGTCTGCCAAGTGTGTTTCAAAATGTGAGATCACAGGACAACTCCAACCAGATGACAAATCTGCAACAAAATAAAAATAAAAATGTAAAAATGTCGCCGTGCTGAGAGTCTGATGAGTCCAGGACTCTCATGTTCTGTTTGTTTCCTCCACCAAGCAGAGAACTTTGTACTTTCTTTTTCTCTTATAATCAACCATGCAGATGCACAGATTTGCACTTGAGAATTAAGTCTATCGCACAGAGACAGACTGACACCAACAACATCTGGAAGCTGCTAGCTGCCATTTCAGAAGTCGTCCTGCTGCAGAGAAGAAGTTGGACGAGACCGGCTGGACAGGAGGAGACACAATATGAATTATAAGTATTGACCTAAAACTAATCAAATATAAATGATGATATGCAAAAAAAAATAAATTTGGTTTGGATATTACATGTGGCTGTAATGCAATTTCGATAATATTTCAATTAACTGTTCAGCCCTAAATATTAATATTACTAAATATTATGGTCACATTACATTTCCATGCTACAGTGATTTGCTCCATTTCCCGCTCATGTCCATTGAAGGCCGAGTGATGCACGAATCAAAGCATGTGTTTCTTCTTTCCCTCTCTTATGTACAGCCAGATCCCAACAGAGGTTAACGCAAGGCACTTTTGAAACAGAGCAGGTTTAGATCTTTATAATATTATTTACAGAGACCCAACAATTCCCACCATGAGCAAACACCTGTGTGAGTGTGATCTGTAGCTGCTCTGGTGGATTCACAGATCAGAGGTCACCTTTGTTCATCAGTGTGTTTATTGTGTTAAATCGTCGTCATGCATTGTTTTCAGTCTGCGATCGCTCTGATCAATATTGATTCGTTACCAGCATCAGAAACGTCACACCGCAGTGTTTTTCGGAGCCGAGTTCAGGTACATTTCTTTGAACAAAAACAAACAATACAGAAAAATGAACTAGAGTCTGCAGCACAGCAACTCTACATGTGACCTGAGAGAACAGTGATTAAAGCTTCTTTTAAAAACAGCCAGAACTACCAGTTTGTTTCCTCAAAATAAAATAAAACATGCTGTGCCAATCACACACAAATCCACCACAGTAACACATACAACCGCCCCAGTCTCCATTACATGACTTTTAACAAACTGCTTTTAAAATAATAGCTGTGTTCTATGCTTGAAGACTAAATAACATTATCACCTTGTGTTCTCTCTTTTTGTTCCACAAATACAATTATAGAGGCAAACACACAAAAATCTGCCTTTTAAAACCAACAAGAGGAGCAGTCAACCAATGTCAAGGACTTTTTTCACCGCATGGCGGCTGTTGTCTCACTTGTAAGCAACAAAACCCCACTGATAGACAGCTTTAGTTTTGCTGAAAATGCTAGACACCGCATTGTCTTGCTGTAAAATAAATGTACATTGCCTCCTTTAGTTTAACTGACGTGATAATATTGTGGGGAAAACAAACTGAGAATACATCTGAGCTGTTTGAAAGCCCTGGTTTGCACTTAGCTGGTCAAAAATGAATAAACAAAAGACAAAAAAGCAACTAAAAATTGAATGAAACGTCAGGGTGTGATTGAGTTCAGCCTGTGTTATGGAGAGATAAGATGAGGTAACTGCATCCTGCTGGTTTGAGGCATCACTGCTTCCTTTCCTTTGCCTCTGCTGCCCCTTTGTGTTCAAACACACCCTGTGCTGAAGTCAGGAAACAAGTACTGGAATCAAAACACAGGGAGCGGACACAATAATGTGAACACCAACTGCTGCAGGATAACGCAATCCAATGCAACACTACAAACTGCATTCTCAAAAAGTACCACAGAGGTGATGCATCAGCCGTCTGACAGCGGGTGGGGGGTGTGTTCAGCTTCTATTTCAGATTGCATTATCAAATACAGATGTTAATTTTCCTCTTTACAGCACAAGTGTTTAATTATTGAATCCTGCTTGCTTACTATAGATTTCAGAGATTCTGTCTGATACTTTTCATGCACATAAAAGCCCATGGGTCTTTCTATCAACTCACCAAACACCTCCCACTTCATGTTATGGATTTTCTTGAAAACATTAAATGTGAAAACTTCTATTAAATTCATGGGAGCTTGTGAAATCCAATAGCTCTGCTCCAAATACTTTATTAGTTAGTTCTGAAGTTTGGCCCTTGGAGCAAAATTTCATCATCTTTGCGAGTCTTTGTTTGTGTTTTCTGAGCCTCATCATCTAAGAAACTCTGAGAGTGATTTGCAACATGTATTCATGATATAGTTCCTGAATGTTTTACAGTAGTCAAATTTAGTCAAATTAAATTCTTTTTTACCCTTAGAAATGTTGTCATTCATTTTCAAACATTAATATCTCCATTAGTTTTCACTTTCTTGCGACCACATTTTGACTCTGTGCATTCAGAAGGTTTTCAGACGGAGCAGGATACAAAAAGAAATTCTGCTGCATTGAAGGATCCCAAGAGCACAGTGGCCTCCATATTTCTTGAATTTAAGAAGTTTGGAACGACCAGGACACTACTCAGAGCCAAACTGAGTAATCAGAGGAGAAGGTAAGGTGATAAGAGAGGTGAAGAACCTAATGGTCACTCTGGCTGAGCTCCAGAGATCCTGTATAGAGATGGGAGAAACTTCCAGAGGGATAGCCATCATTGCAGCTCTCCACTGACCTGGGCTTTAATGGCAGAGCGGCCAGACGAAGCCTCTCCTCAAAGAAAGTTTCACAAAAAAGATTGAATTGTAAGGCCTCAATTTTAAGTAGCCTATCATGTCTGGAGGAAACCAGACTTGTTTGAAAGTCACAGAGCTCAGATAAAAGATGCAAAATGACCAGAGTCTCATAAAATGACCACAAAGTGACGCAAAATATCTGCCAAATTTGCACAAATGATGCAAAATGACCACAAAGTGACACAAAGTGACGCAAAACAACCACAAAATAACCCAAAAGTCCTGCAAAATTACAACAAAGTGACCCAAAATGACCACATGACGTAAAATGACCAAGGTCCTGCAAAACGACAACAAAGTGACCCAAAATTACACAAAATGACCACAAAGTGATGCAAAATGAGAACAAAATAATGCAAAATGACCAGAAAGTCCTGCAAAACAACAAAGTCAACCAAGATGACCACAAAGTGACGCAAAATGACGCAAAATGACGCAAAATGACCTGAAAGTGTTGCCAATTGACGCAAAATGACCACAAACGGCCACAAAATGACAACAAAGTGACCCAACATTACGCAAAATGACCACAAAGTGACGTAAAATGACCACAGCCACAAAGTAATGCTCAATGATCAAAAAAGTGACGCGTGTCACGTGGTCATTTTTGGCGGCAGTTTGTGGTCATTTTGGGTCACTTTGTTGTAATTTGCAAGGATTTTGGGGTTTTTTGGTGGGTTGTTTTGCGTCACTTTGTGTCACTTTGTGGTTCATTTTGCATTCATTTGTGCAACTATTTGGCAGATATTTCTGCGTTCACTATTGTGTCATTTTTATGACGACTTCTGGTATTTTGGCATCTTTTTATGGCTCTGTGACTTCAAAAAAGTCTGTTTTCTCCAGACATGATAGGCTACTTAAATTGAGGTCTTACATTTTCAATTCTTTTTTTGTGAAACTTTTCTTTGAGGAGAGGCTTTCGTCTGGCCGTCTGCAATTAAAGCCAGGTCAGTCGGAGAGCTGCAAATGTGGCTAATCTCTGGAAGTTTCTCTCATCTCTATATTTACGGATCTTCTGGAGCTCAAGCAGAGTGAACCAATTAGTTCTTCAACCTTCTCTTATCACGTTACGTTCTCCTCTGATTATCATTTGGTCTGAGTAGTGTCCTGGTCGTTTCCAAACTTCTTAAATTATAGAATATTGAGGCCAATGTGCTTTGGATCCTTCAATGCAGAGAATTCTTTTTTTTGTATCCTGTCGTCGTGCTGAAAACATTCTGAATGCACAGAGTCAAAAATGTGGGTGAAGACAAAGTGAAAATAATGGAGATTTAATGTTTGAAAATGAATGACAAACATTTCTAAGGGGTAAAAAAGAAACTTTACATTTCTGACTAAATTTGACTACTGTAAAAATTCAGGACTATATCATGAATACATTGTTGCAAATATTCTCAGGTTTTCTTAGCTGATGAGGCCTCAGAAACACAAACGAAAGACTTCCGCAAAGAATGGAATGAATTTTGCTCCAAGGGCCAACTTCAGAATAACTAATAAAGTATTGGAGCAGAGCTTTGGATTTTCACAAGCTCCAATGAATTTAATAGAAGTTTTAACATTTAATGTTTATTTCAAGAAAATTCCTAACATGAGAGTGGGAAGGTTGTTTGGTGAGTTGAATAGAAAGACCCCTGGCTTTTTGTGGCATGAAAAGTATCAACAGAATCTCTGAATCTATAGTAAGCAAGCAGGATTATTAATTAAACACTTGTGCTGTAAAGAGGACAAATTTAACATCTTCTGTTATTTGATAATGCAGTCTGAATAGAGCTGACAGCCCCCCCCCCCCCGCCTGTCAGACGGCTATGCATCACCTCTGTGGTACTTTTTGAAGAATGCAGTTTGTTAGTGTTGCATTCGGAAATTTGCGTTTATCCTGCAGCAGTTTGGGTGTTCACATTTATTTGTTCCGCTCCCTGTGTTTTTGATTCAGTACTTTTGTTTCCTTGACTTCAGCACAGGGTGTGTTTGAACACAAAGGGGCAAGCAGAGGCAAAGGAAAGGAAGCAGTGGACTGCTCAAACCAGCAGGTGCCAGTTACTTCATTTTATCTCCATAACACAGGCTGAACTCATCACACCCTGAAGTTTCATTCAATTTTTAGTTTGCTTTTTTTTTGTCTTTGTATTTCATTTTTTTGAAACCAGCTTAATGCAAACCAGGGCTTTTTCAACAGCTGAATGTATTCTCAGTTGGTTTTTCCCCACATAGTTTCAGTATCAGTTAAACTAAGGAGGCATTGTAAATTTATTTTTAACAGCAAGCACAATGCGGTGTTAAGCAATTTTCAGCAAAACTAAAGCTGTCTATCAGTGGGGTTTTTGTTTGCTTACAAGTGAGACAACAGCGCATGCGGTGAAAAAATGTCCTTGACATTGGTTTGACTGCGTCTCTTGTTTTGGTTTTAAAAGGCAGATTTTGTGTGTTTGCTCTTATAATTGTATTTGTGGAACAAAAAGAGAGAACAAGGTTGAAATGTTATTTTAAGTCTTAGCATAGAAACACAGCTTATTATTTTTAAAAGCAGTTTGTTAAAAGTATGTATTGGAGACTGGGGGTTTGTATTGTGTTACTCGTGGTGGAATTTGTGGTGTGATTGGACATCGCAAAGTTTTAAGTTTTATTTTTGAGGAACAAACCGGTAAGTCTGTCTGGCTGTTTTTAAAAAGAAGCTTTATCACTGTTCTCTCAGGTCACATGTAGAGTTGCTGTGCTGCAGACTCTAAGTTCCATTTTTCTGTATTGTTTTGTTTTTTGTCAAGAAATGTACCTGAATCGGGCTCCGGAAAACACTGCGGTGTTGAGTTTCTGATGCTTGGTACGAATCAATATTGATCAGAAGCGATCGCAGACCTGAAAACAATGCATGACGAGATTTAACACAATAAACACACTGATGAACAAAGGTGACTATGATCTGTGAATCCAACAAGAGCAGCTACGATCAACTCACTAGCAGGCTGTTTTGCTCATGGTGGGAATTAGTTGGGTTTCTGTAAATAATAATTATAAAAGCTTAAAACCTGCTCTGTTCAAAGTGCTTGCGTGTAACCCTTTGGGAATCTGGTGTACAATAAGAGAGGGAAAGAAGAAAAACATTCCTTTGATTCGTTGCATACACTGGCCTTCCATGGACATGAAGCGGAAATTGGAGCAAATCACATGTAGCAAATGGAAATGTAATGTGACCATAAATTTTAGTAATATTAATTATTAGGGCTGAACAGTTTAATTGAAATATTATCGAAATTGCATTACAGCAATGTAATATCCAAACAAATTTATTTTTTTTTTGCATATATTCATTTTATATTTGATTAGTTTTTAGGTCAATACTTATAATTATATTGCTGTCTCCTGCCTGTCCGCCGGTCTCGTCCAACTTCTTTCTGCAGGCAGGACGACTTCTGAAATGGCAGCTAGCAGCTTTCAGATGTTGGTTTGGTGTCAGTCTGTCTCTGTGCGATAGACTTAATTCTAAGTGCAAAAATCTTGTGCATCTGCATGGTTTGATTTATAAGAGAAAAAGAAGTACAAAGTTTCTGCTTGGTGGAGGAAACAAACAGAAAATGAGAGTCCTTGGATCATTCAGACTCTCAGCACGGCGACATTTTTACATTTTTATTTTTTATTTTTTGTTGCGATTTGGGTCATCTGGTTGAGTTTGTCCTGTGGATCTAACATTTTGAACACCTTGGAAGACTGCGTGTTCATGTGATACTAATGTTTATTGTGGTTACCAGCTCAGCCCGCGTGGAAAAACCAGGCTACGGTGGAATCAAATAACTAACTATACTCATTAGAAGCCTACGGGTGATAGCGTTTCCCTCAGTGTGGTGGTTTTGATTATGAAAAACTATCGGCTTTCTTTTTTTTTTTTTTTTTCTCATTATCCAATCCTTTTTCTTCCTCTTCTTTACAGCTGTAAAACAAACCGTCAGTGTCCCTCCTCCAACACACAAGCAGCTCTCGCTGTAAAATGGCGGAGCGTGCAGGCTGTACGCGATACAGGCAGGAAATGGAAAGGCTGAAATGAAATATTATGTTGGAATCATGGGGAGGGTCAATTGAAATCATAGGAGGAAATTCAATGGGGTAGGAAGTAAGCAATGCAGATCTCGCCTGGAAAACTTTGACCCCCGCGAAAATAACAGGAAAGAGCAGGAAATATAAAGTATCATAATACTGTAATATTATAAGGTTTATAAGAGTTTTGAATGTGTGAAATGTGTCTAACAATTTGAATTAATTTTACGCGTCATTTTATTTACTCATAGTCTTACTCACAGGCCTCCAAACATTTACACCTAGCATGGCTGTGGACCTGGAAGATCTTGGTTGAGAGTGAAAAACTGGAGTAATTCATACATCTATTAACTACATTTAAACGGTTTATTATTGGGAATTTATATTCAAAACTTCACTTTTGTAATAAAAAATTTCAACCACCTATTCATTCTAGATACTTTATATTTCCTGCTCTTTCCTGTTATTTTCAGCGGGGTCAGTTTTTCCAGGCGAGTCTGGCATTGCTTACTCTCCCATTGATTTGAGCCTCCTAATGGATTTATTGGACCTCCCTTGATCCACATTAATATTTCATCAGCCTTCCATTTCCTGCCTGTATCGCTGTACAGCCTGAGCTCCGCCATACAGCGGAGAGGCTGCTGTGTGTGTTGGAGAGACACTGAGGTTGTTTACAGCTGTAAAGGAGAGGAAGAAAAGGATGGATAATGAGAAAAAAAAAAAAAAAAGAAGGCCGATAGTTTAATAATCAAAGGCCACACACTGGGGAAACGCTGAATCACCCGTAGGGCTTCTAATGAGTTGAGTTTAGTTTATTGATTCCACCGGTAGCCTGGTTTTTCCACTGCGGGGCTGAGCTGGGTAACACAATAAACATTAGTATCACATGACACAGCAGTTGGCAAGTGTGTTTTCAAAATGTGAGATCACAGGACAACTCCAACCAGATGACAAATCTGCAACAAAATAAAAATAAAAAATGTAAAAATGTCGCCGTGCTGAGAGTCTGATGAGTCCAGGACTCTCATGTTCTGTTTGTTTCCTCCACCAAGCAAGACTTTGTACTTTCTTTTTCCTTATATACAACCATGCAGATGCACAGATTTGCACTTGAGAATTAAGTCTATCGCACAGAGACAGACTGACACAACAACATCTGGAAGCTGCTAGCTGCCATTTCAGAAGTCGTCCTGCTGCAGAGAAGAAGTTGGACGAGACCGGTTGGACAGGAGGAGACACAAATATGATTATAAGTATTGACTAAAACTAATCAATTATAAATGATGATATGCAAAAAAAAATAAATTTGGTTTTGGATATTACATGTGGCTGTAATGCAATTTCGATAATATTTCAATTAACTGTTCAGCCCTAAATATTAATATTACTAAATATTATGGTCACATTACATTTCATGCTACAGTGATTTGCTCCATTTCCCGCTCATGTCCATTGAAGGCCGATGATGCACGAATCAAAGCATGTGTTTCTTCTTTCCCTCTCTTATGTACAGCCAGATCCCAAAGAGGTTAACGCAAGGCATTTGAAACAGAGCAGGTTAGATTCTTTTAAATATTTTTTACAGAGACCCAACAATTCCCACCATGAGCAAACACCTGTGTGAGTGTGATCTGTAGCTGCTCTGGTGGATTCACAGATCAGAGGTCACCTTTGTTCATCAGTGTGTTTATTGTGTTAAATCGTCGTCATGCATTGTTTTCAGTCTGCGATCGCTCTGATCAATATTGATTCGTTACCAGCATCAAGAAACGTCACACCGCAGTGTTTTTCGGAGCCGAGTTCAGGTAACATTTCTTTGAACAAAAACAAACAATACAGAAAATGAACTAGAGTCTGCAGCACAGCAACTCTACATGTGACCTGAGAGAAACAGTGATTAAAGCTTCTTTTAAAAACAGCCAGAAACTACAGTTTGTTTTCCTCAAAATAAAATAAAACATGCTGTGCCAATCACACACAAATCCACCACAGTAACACATACAACCGCCCCAGTCTCATTACATGACTTTTAACAAACTGCTTTTTAAATAATAGCTGTGTTCTATGCTTGAAACTAAATAACATTATCACCTTGTGTTCCTCTCTTTTTGTTCCCACAATACAATTATAGAGGCAAAACACAAAAAATCTGCCTTTTAAAACCAACAAGAGGAGGCAGTCAACCAATGTCAAGGACTTTTTTCACCGATGGCGGCTGTTGTGTCACTTGTAAGCACAAAACCCCACTGATAGACAGCTTTAGTTTTGCTGAAAATGCTAGACACCGCATTGTCTTGCTGTAAAATAAATGTACATTGCCTCTTTAGTTTAACTGACGTGATAATATTGTGGGGAAAACAAACTGAGAATACCTCTGAGCTGTTTGAAAGCCCTGGTTTGCACTTAGCTGGTCACAAAAAAATGAATAAACAAGACAAAAAGCAACTAAAAATTGAATGAAACGTCAGGGTGTGATTGAGTTCAGCCTGTGTTATGAGAGAGATAAGATGAGGTAACTGCATCCTGCTGGTTTGAGGCATCACTGCTTTCCTTTCCTTTTGCCTCTGCTGCCCCTTTGTGTTCAAACACACCCTGTGCTGAAGTCAGGAAACAAGTACTGGAATCAAAACACAGGGAGCGGACACATAATGTGAAACCAACTGCTGCAGGATAACGCAATCCAATGCAACACTACAAACTGCATTCTCAAAAGTACCAACAGAGGTGATGCATCAGCCGTTCTGACAGCGGGGGGGGGGGGGGGGGTGTTCAGCTTCTATTTTCAGATTGCATTATCAAATACAGATGTTTAATTTTCCTTCTTACAGCACAAGTGTTTAATTATTGAATCCTGCTTGCTTACTATAGATTTCAGAGATCTCTGTCTGATACTTTTCATGCACATAAAGCCCATGGTTCTTTCTATCAACTCACCAAACACTCCATTTCATGTTATGGATTTTCTTTGAAAACATTAAATGTGAAAACTTCTATTAAATTCATGGGAGCTTGTGAAATCCAATAGCTCTGCTCCAAATACTTTATTAGTTAGTTTCGAAGTTTGCCCTTGGAGCAAAAATTTCATCATCTTTGCGAGTCTTTGTTTTGTTTCTGAGCCTCATCATCTAAGAAACTCTGAGAGTGATTTGCAACATGTATTTCATGATATAGTTCCTGAATGTTTTCAGTAGTCAAATTTAGTCAAATTAAATTCTTTTTTACCCTTAGAAATGTTGTCATTCATTTTCAAAACATTATATTCTCATTAGTTTTCACTTTCTTGCGACACATTTTGACTCTGTGCATTCAGAAGGTTTTCAGAGACGGAGCAGGATACAAAAAGAAATTCTGCGGCATTGAAGGATCCAAGAGCACAGTGGCCTCCATATTTCTTGAATTTAAGAAGTTTGGAACGACCAGGACACTACTCAGAGCCAAACTGAGTAATCAGAGGAGAAGGTAAGGTGATAAGAGAGGTGAAGAACCTAATGGTCACTCTGGCTGAGCTCCAGAGATCCTGTATAGAGATGGGAGAAAACTTCCAGAGGGATAGCATCATTGAGCTCTCCACTGACCTGGGCTTTTAATGGCAGAGCGGCCAACGAAGCCTCTCCTCAAAGAAAGTTCCAAAAAAGATTGAATTGTAAGGCCTCAATTTTAAAGTAGCCTATCATGTCTGGAGGAAACCAGACTTGTTTGAAAGTCCACAGAGCTCAGATAAAGATGCAAAATGAAGAGTCCTAAAATGCCACAAAGTGACGCAAATATCTGCCAAATTTGCAAAATGATGCAAAATGACCAAAAGTGACACAAAGTGACGCAAAACAACCACAAAAAACCCAAAAGTCCTGCAAATTACAACAAAGTGACCCAAAATGACACAAATGCCGC
>NW_019174321.1:449239-534167 GCF_002260705.1 Seriola dumerili | reverse complement strand
AAAATGACCAAGGTCCTGCAAAACGACAACAAAGTGACCCAAAATTACACAAAATGACCACAAAGTGATGCAAAATGAGAACAAAATAATGCAAAATGACCAGAAAGTCCTGCAAAACAACAAAGTCAACGAGGATGACCACAAAGTGACGCAAAATGACGCAAAATGACCAGAAAGTGATGCCAATTGACGCAAAATGACCACAAACGGCCACAAAATGACAACAAAGTGACCCAACATTACGCAAAATGACCACAAAGTGACGTAAAATGACCACAGCCACAAAGTAATGCTCAATGATCAAAAAAGTGACGCAAAAGACCACAATGAGCGTTTTCCCTCTTTATGCAGCACACCATAACATAAAACAGGGATAAAGTAAACAACAAGCAACTAACAGCAGACCTGCTGCACAGGTTCAACAGGTGACTTGAACAATCAGTAAATGAGAAACTTTATAAAACTAGATTAATCAAAGCCCTGACGACTGTCTCTGCAGACAGCACACTGTACACAACAGCTTCGGTCAGCAGGTAGACAAACGACACTACAGCGATCTACACTTACTGTGTTTTTGTTAATGAGATAAATACACAAGCAGCCACAGACAAACATTTAGCCAAAGAAACTAAGCAGAAAAGAGACTGAAATAAGTTGTGTTTGACTCACGGTTGTTGACGAAGTCTGCTTCCGGTCACGGAGATGAATTACCCGCGAGCTCCATCGCTGCTAGCTTGTCTGACAAAAACATCACAGCTAATGTTAGCAGCACCGACAAACACAGACAAGCCAAGTCTCCCGGTTGTTTCATTAAAATGTTAACTTTCTACGTTAAGTAGACAGATGATAACTGTCTAACTTGATGGTTCACGTCACAGTTTCTTCTCCAGCGACCTGAGAAAGCGACTTCCTCTGACTGCTGGACACACCTACCTTTTACCTGTGCGAAGGAAGCCATGTTTTCACCTGTGTCTTGTTAATTGGTTTGTTTGTCAGCAGGATTACACAAAAAGTACAGAACCGATTTGAACCGAACTTGGTGGAGGGAAGGGTCATGGGACAGAGAAGGACCCGGTACATTTTGGGACAGATCCGAATAATTTACCATGAATTTGGATTTTTTTCTATGAAGTCTGGTGTATGTTGATTTACATTGTGTCCAACTTTTTTTTTCTCCTCCTTTTCTCCCATTTATCATCTCATGACCTCCTCAGATTTATCCAGTGATCTCATAGAGACATAAAAGTTCCCTTTACTGCTAAACAAATATTTTTACTTTCATACTTTAAATACATTTAACTTAAAACACTTATGTACTTTTACTAAAATAGGATCTTGAATACAGGGTTTTCACTTATAATGGGTATGAAGCCCCCACAGTCTTGAAATGATCTCAAAGAATTAAAGGGAATCCCAAAACATGTGCACACATGATCCAATTTCATGGTGCATTAACTGTCTGGCAGGAAATTAATGTTAGATCCCTGTAGGGAGTTATTTAACATATACAGGCGAATTTACAATATCCAGTAATATGCTCTTGTGAAAAATATTTTTGTATATGATCTCCCAGTTAAAAATTGCTTGGATGTTGTTGCCACTTTACAGTAATTTGGAGGGTTTATTTCCCCCAGTTTAGGAAGTATATATGAGTATATGTGATGCACAGCATTAAACACACAATTAAAATGAGCTGTATGGTGAATATAATAACTGACTGTACGGTATGAAACCCAGAAAAATGACATCACTCCATCCAGTCTTACAAAGAGCATAAAATGTTTATTACATTTTTTTTTTTAATGCAGAATACATGTTTGTATGTTGACACAAAAACAAAACCAAAGAGGGAAACTGTGTACAAAAACCGATTGTCGTCATGGATTTGTATTCCACCCGGTCTGTGTAACGCATCGGTGAGAACACAGTACACCACAAGTTCAGATGAGATGGGGGGGGTGATAAGGAAGTCTATTCACAACTGATCATTCATCAAGGGCAGCTGATAGAAAAAGTAAAGTTTCACTTCTTTATTTTCTTTACTGGTATATTGTACAAAACTGGTATATTTATATGATCGATGTGGTGATGAACATTCAGCAACAGTCACATGACTAAATTTTTTCCAGAAGCCTCTTTAGGAGGAGAAGGAGAAGCTTCCCTGAAGAAACAACTGGCCGATCTCCTGCACAGTTTCACCCTCACACAGTCGTTTTCCTTTTAATTTCCTTCATCTAATGCATTCAAGCCCAACATGCACAAACCGCTGGGTTGAGCAACTTTCCGACCAACAGCTACGAGGCTACAAAAGTGAGAACGACAGACGATGCAGCGTGTGTGACAGTGACAAAAAAAGAAAGGTGAAGTCCAGCTATAGTGTAATAATCATGACATTTAAGACAGTAGGGTGAGAAATCTTGTCAAGCCACATGTGAAATCAGTCGTTACCAGTGATGGAAGAAGCGCTCAGATCCAAACAATGAATGAATACTCCATTGCAAGTAAAAGCAGAGAAATATTAAGAGCAAAATGTAAGTAAAGCAACAAAACATAAAGTACTTCCTTTGCTGAATGGCTTATTATTAGCACTGATGCATTAAGGTGTGGGCAGTTATTGTGTTGTTGCTGGTTTTACCAACTTTTTTAAGTTTAGTCTGTAGCAAAAACGTGAATCTTATGAGAGCAATTTTGTCTATCATTTTGTAGTTTCGTGACAACATTTCAACTTGTTTTAATTTAAATCAACTTGTTTAAACTCTTCTGGAAGAGAGTGTCTGTGTCCTGAGACAAAAGAAAGTGAGGGGAACTGCTGTACAGCAAATTTTTGATTTACACTGAATATAGGTTGAAATATTCTCACTGTGATAGAAAATGTTTCTCACGTTTTTTTAAGAAAAAAAAATTAAAAATGACTACGTCATTCTAAAATTACTTGATAAGATGGAGATTTTTTTTTGCATGTTTTAGAAGATCACACATTTTGTATGATACATAACCTGCAAAATATACAAGCGACAACAGCTGTCAAATACATGTAGTGAAGTAAAAAGTAGAATATTTCCATCTGAACTTTAGTGTAAGAAGTTTATAGGAGCAGAAATGGAAACAATTAAATAAAGTATGCAAACCAAAGACATATACATTAGTACTTCAAGTAGCGATCTCGATGATCAAAGCTTTGTTATCTTTGGCGACACCTATGGCCATACGTGGTAATTGCAGGTTTGTTTTTGAATCACGTGTGATTCTGCCATATCAGAAACAAACTGGGAAATGCAATGACTTCTACACAATGTATGTAAGTGGATCACGGGCTCAGTCACCAGTGTCACCTCCGCCAGCGACAGACAGCGACTTAAAAGACACTTATTTACGTGAAAAATCTTCGAGATCGCCACTTTGAAGTAAATAAACTGAGTTAGTTTCCACCACTGGTAATTACTGCCACATAATTTACAGTACATCCTGCTGAGAACCAGACACTGTAACTCAAACAGACAGCAGACGTGGAATTAATTTCTTTGATAAAACAGAATAAAAGAATGAAAAACTGTTGTTCCAAAGTGGGACGTCCATGTAACACAGCAGCAGCATCAACACAGTTCTACTTGTGTACAGGTAAATGATATTACTTCTATTTTTTACTTAATACATTTTCTGTATTTCAGGTGTGTAATATTTTAGGAAAACAGTCTTTTCTGGGGCTTAAATGATCTGTTGATTAATCGATTACACGATCATCAGAAGAATAATCGGCAGCTATTTGGATAATTGATTAACTATTGAAAGTTTTTCCTGCAAGAAATACCAAAAAATTCCTAGTTCCAGCTTCTCCAGTCAACAAATCAGCTGTTTTCCACCGTCCCATGTGACAGTGAACTGAACACTGGATTTAAGGCCAGAAAAAACATTTAAAGACCAAACAATTAACAGACTAATTGATAAAATGATCATCAGATTAATCAGTAATGAAAATAATCATTAGTTGCAGATATTCACCCAAATTAAGTATTTTTACATCTTAGGAACAAATCTGCATGTGGTTTTAACATTTATCAGCTTGTCCTGTGAGTCACATTTACCTGTTTGTGCTGTAAACAAATAGTGGGAGTATACTTCTGTAATTCACTGAACTCACAGCTGACAAACAGTTGTTTCCTGCTCAGTCTGAAAGATACGATTACACCCGCTGTTAAAACCTGAGCTCGGGGAGTTTTAACAGAACATGACACATTCTCTCTCTCTCTCTCTCCCTCATCGACCTTTTTCTGGCCTTTGTAAAACAGTAACTGGAGTAAACGTGGTCGACGGCGTGTGATGAGAGTTGTCGATCTACCACCCAGGCTACACGAGGTTTCAACACATCTCACCTCTTCTACGTGAACTACATACATTCTCGTTACGTTGGTGCAAAACAAACCGTCCGACAACAAACGTGCGACGATGTTGTCAGGGATAAAAAAAAATGAACATCTATACGTTTTCATGGCTCCCAAGTTTCACACAGCAATAACACTCTGACAAAAGAAAAAGTCTCTGGCCCCCGTCGAAGGTGTGCAGAAGAATATCCACTTTTTTTTTTTTATTCTCTAACCTCTAATATTTTTATTCAGTATCATCTGGGTGGGAAAAACATACTTTGAATCTGTGTTGTTTTACTAAAATATCCTCTTGGCAAAAAAGTTGACTTGACATGGATGTTAGAAGTTTAAATCAGGGCGAGTTCGGTTAAAAGAAGTTAGAATTAGTGTTAAAAGATATTTAACGCTTAAGGTGAATTTCACTAAAAACTTGTAACTGTCTTTCTGAAAACTGCCTGTGAATGACGTTCGCGTTAAGAGACGACGAATAGAAACAGAGCTAAAATGATCTGATGATGAAGACATCTTTTAAAGGCAGATGAAAAGACAAGAGGAGGATGGATGGACTTAGAGATGGATGGATCGATGTATTAAAACTGAATAAAAGTCGGTGTACAGTATAAAACCTGAACCAGCGACAACATCAGACCTCGCACCAGTGTAACAGCGGAACATGTCCCGAGTGACAACAGTGTACTGAAAAGGGAAGCGTACATTTTAGAGACGGACAAAAGAGAACCTTTTTTTTTTTTCTTCTTTTTTCTGCATGCAACGACAGACCGAGACACACTCACACCTTTCGAAAATGAAAGAAGAAACTGGAATGGTTCAACTGATTCAAAACACTAGCTACGTGAAGTATTTAGTCAGGGGGGGGGGACGGGTCGAGGAAATACATTGTTGTCTCTACTGGCCGTAGCTGGCTGGCGCTTCACAACAGTCTCAACCTGCGAGTGGAGAAAGACAAACTGGAAGGAGCCCGAGCCAGGACTCGGCCCGGCGCTGCGCCGAGCTCCAATTCAGTTTACAGTACAATCACTTTGTATAAAACGTCCTAGTCCCAACTTGTATCGGATGAACAGAACAACCTGGTAAATCCAAATAAAAAAGGAGAACAAAAAAGACAAATAAAGTAAACGAGCATATAAACAAACCCTCTCGGTTTTTTAGTGTCGTATGTTACAGCTTAGAGTACAACAGCGGCAGTGCTGCCTGTGTGTGCAGCACGTCCTCTCTCCTTTAAGTGTTTTTCATTACAGGCCATTTTAACACTTTCACCCCACGCCCCCCCCCCCCCGAAACCCAAATCTCAAGATCTTATCTGCCTATGAACGTGACAATAATTCAGCTTCTGAGAAAGGGAAACGTAAAGTAATAAAAGAGGAAGAGAGAGTAAAAGGGATGTAGTGTAATTTGCTGTGTTTCATTTATAAGACACTGAATAAAACAATAAAATGCATCTTTCTAAAAACATGGAAGTATCTGTAGTCACCGGGCGAGTCTCGCTCGGTGTGTGTGCATGCCTTCACAAGCGTCTGTACATGTGTGTACTCTTCAGTGTAATAATCAGTTAGTATCCGTGACGATCACAATCACCATGTGCTCCTCGTCCAGATTACCCACAGTCCTTTTGGCGGCCTGCAGGTACTGTTGCGAGAAGTCTCCAGGGGGGAAGGCGTACAGCATCGCCCCAGGCCCGCCCTCTTTCGCAGCGGGGAGGCTCACCACTCCCGCTGCCTCCTTGTTCCGCAGATAGGTCACCAGGTGGCGGAGCAAGCGCACCTGCAGTCCCGGCTCGGGAGCGGGGGCCTGGCGGTCGATGGGGCCCTGAAGAGCCAACAGGATGGCGAACCCGTTGGGCCGCCCCAGTTTAATGCGACGGGACACCTCGTCGAGGCGGGTCTGGTCCATGCGGAGCCGCTGGGCGATCTTCAGCTGGCTGGGTTGGTTCTGGCTCTGCAGCTTCAGAGTGTCCTTCATCACCGTGTTGAAGAACGAGGGCCCCCCCTCCAGCATGTACAGGTCTGTGGGGAAGCTGCTGTTCTTCAGAGCGAAGAAGCCGTGCCACGTTTTGGAGAGAGACGCCTGGGCGAACTCCGACAGCGTGCTCGGAGGGGAGGAGGTGTGCGTGTCCGTGTGGATGGCGGGGGAGCTGGCGGCGATAACCTCACTGTTTCGATGGTGATGGTTGTTGAGGTGCACGCTGGAGGACCTCTTGCTGTGGTGGCGGCCAGGCAGTGGATCTTCTTCATTGGTGGCAGAGTGGCGTCCAGCTACACCGCTGTCAGGGGAGTGGTCTCTTGGCTCGGTGGTGGAGTCGGGGGCTCGGACCCGCGCTCGGTCGGGGCTCACGTCAGGAGAGACGACCCCTCCCGGAGCCGGAGCCCGAACCCTCGACCTCCCCCTCTCCTTCTCCCTCTCTCTCTCCCTCTCCTCTGTCTGCCTATCAGCGGACAGACTCCTGCTCCGGCTCCTCCTCCTGTTCCTCCTCTCCTCCCTCTCCTTCAGCCACCGCTCCCTGCTCCTGCTGCGGCTCCTCGCCGCTCTCCCACTCCTCCCGAACGCCTCCACCCCTCCAGCTCTCCTCTCCAGGCTACGGGTTGGGCTAGTGGGGTAGTCTCTCTCCAGCACGGCCCTTTCTCTTTCCCTCTGGGAGAGGACGCCGTGGGAGGGCGGCGATGAGCGGTCCCTGGCTCCCCTCAGCTCTCGTTCCAAGCTGCGATGGCGGCTGTAGGCCTCCCCGAGGAGGTCGTAGTGGGAAGGGAGTGCGACAGGAGGCTGGTAGCCAGGTGGAAATGGCCGAGAGGGGCTTTCCTCAACTTTAGCAAAGTCCACCCTCAGTCGCCGCTCTGGGCCACCTAAAGGAAAACCCCTCATCTGGGTGCAGGCGGCTTGTGCAGCGTCCAGACTTTCATATTGAATGTAAGCAAAACTGTCCCCCTTCACGTAGTCGATATTCCTTATGCTTCCAAACCGGTCAAACTCCCGAGCGAGAGCAGCGAGGGAGTTCCCAGGCCCAAGACCCCCCACCCAAAGCCGCGTGGTAGGGTTGGCTTTCCCATAGCCAATCTTTATCGGGTTGCCACCGATCAGCCGTCCCTGCATGGCCACTTTGGCCCGGTGGGCCATGTCCAGGTTCTGAAACTTCACAAAAGCATATGCCCCACCCTGTCCACGAGCTGGGCGTTTAATCACAACATCCTCAATGATCCCATACTTGTCAAAGCCCCTCCTCAGTTCTGCTTCTGTAACATTACCATCCAGATTCCCAATAAACAGGTTACTGGTCGCCCTCTGATCATCCTCGGGTTTTAAATCCTCCACCACTGGCATCGGAGGGAAGCCATAGGGCCGACCCCTCTCATCCAGCATACCATAATAATCCAACAGCCTCTCCCTCTCTCTGCTCAGACCCAGGGTCTCCAAGGCGTAATGTCTCGCTCTGATGTCTCTGATGTTGCTCACACCTGGCCCCGGCGGGGAGAGGGAGCGCTGTCTGTAGGGGTACGGCGCGTGCAGAGGTAAATAACCAACGTCTGGCGGCGTGACACTCCGCCTCCTAACGTACATGGGTTCGATTTTGAGCTGTCGATCGCCCAGCACTAACCTGGAGGATTTGGCGTGCCTGGCCTCCTTGGCGTCCTCCGGGTGCCGAAAATTCACGTAGGCGATCCGGCCCAGCTCCGGGGTGTGCGACAGCTTCACGCTGACGTCCCCGAACTTTTTGAACTCATGAAACAGCGCGTCCTCCACGTCCTCGTCCGAGACCTGCGAGCCGAGGTTGCTGATGAGCAGTGTTTTGTACTCCAGTGTGCCCGGCCTGGCGGCAGGGAGCTCCGCCGCCGCCGCCGCAGCCGTTGTCCGTAGCGGCGGACGACCGAGGAGGCTGAGCTCATGTCGGTGGTGGAGCTCCAAGGCGGCCGCCCGCTCCTCCCTGAGCCGCGGCTTCTCTCGCTCCCTGCTTCGGCTCCGTCGGTGATATCCCCGGCTGTCCGCCAGCAACAGAGCCAGCGGCGGCGGCGGCGGCAGCTCCTCCCTCCGCGCACTCTCTCGCTCCCTCTCCCGTATCCGTTTGGCGATGGCCCTGGACGGACTAGTCTCTCTCCCGGCCTGCCTCTTCATTTTCAAAGGATGATGGAGCTCAAACTTTTCGGTGCCTGCAACGGGAATCCGGCCCGGGGAGCGAATTTCTGCGGTGTTAGCAAAAATAACGTAGCAGACGACAGCTTCGGTGAAGAAACGCTCCCGCTCCAAACGCTGAGTATTTGCATATATGTCGAAAAAAAGGGATAAACTCGTTTAAAAACATGTCAGCATCAGAGGACCTGCACCAACGCCGCCATCTTGGACAATAGGAATGTGCGCTTTCCCTGTGGAGGGCGGGGACTGAGGTGACGCGACTCCGGCGGCCGTCATGACGTGTCACGCTTTTGTTTTGGGCACCAATACATTTTAAGATGAACAGAAACAATTTTACATTTGTTTTATAAATATGTAAATATTTCTCATTACCAATTTAGTTGTGAAACATGTACTTTAAATGCTGCGTGACCAGGATTAAATTAAAATGTTTGTTTTTTTTAATAAAATAAACATGATTTATTTTAAATCTTATTTTAAATGCCTAGTTTTATATCCATATGGCAAAATGAGACATTACTTTGAAGAATTATATGGACAAACATAAAGGGGGAAAAAAAGGCATCAGGACTATTACTGTCTAAAATACCTTAAAAATCAATTCACCTTTTTTCTTGTTTGTCCTTCATGGTTATGTTAACTTTGTATGAAACAAATGAAGTTGGGAAAACAATAGGATATAAAGAGAAAAAAATGTTTCAAAGTAAATAGATGGTGTTAATGAGGGTGGTTTTATGTTGGTTTTATGGATTCATTTACTGTTCAAGCTGAATATGCAGTTTTAATGTCATTTAAATTCAGAGATATTCAATGGTGAAAGTACTGAGATCATTCACTGAAGTAGAAGAAGCAAAACTACAATTTAAAAATATTCTACTAAATAAAATAAAAAAAATACTACAAGTAAAAGATCTGCCTACAAAAAGTTACTTAAGTAAAATTAAAGACATATTATCTGCAATAATAAATTATAGTTAAATATATGATATATGAAAAATATGAATTCATAAAGTAACTAGTCACATAAATGTAGTGTAGTGAAAAGTGCATTTTTCGCTGAAATGTTGTGGTATAGAAGTATAAAATAAAATAAGTACAAGTATGTCATAATTGTACTTAAGTATGGTACTTGAGTAGATGTACTTAGTTACTTTCCACCACTGGACATATTAGAGTTTTCAGGCCAAGAACAGCTTTTCTTCTGTACACAATTTGTTTTATTTTCATAATATTTGGACAATATTTTTTCTCGGTCTTTGTTACAGGTCTGCATTCACTCACATCTAGATTATATGACTAATGAAATATTCCATTTATAGTCCAGTTTATTGTCTGATCCACTTTGGTGCCACAGCACCACACTCCTTCGGGAAATTTTATAACTAACATTTAAGATCTATTTGTAAGTTCCATATTATCATTGTTCTGTAATGGTCGCCATGGTTTGTAAGTTTGTGGCCCATTAAAACATGGCAAACATTTAATGTCATATCGCTTCTATTTGAGTTTTTTTTTTTATTTACATACTGTATTCCTACAGGCACATCAGGTTTATATATGTATATTTAAACCATTATAATACAGTATATGACTGCACAATTTAAATGCCAGATGTTCCCTTCATATATTAGTGTTTAAACTATTTGAAATGAACTCTTGCCACACAACTGAAATGTGTCAGGAAATCAAAGCATCCTCTGCTCCAGATGGAGTTTTTCATATTTTAATGAAAAAGTAGAATAGTACAGTTGTAACAAATGACTGGGCCTTACATGAAAGGTCAAACGTGAAACAACAGCATATTTTAAGTTTTCATTTCCCACATCAAGTCTTATCAAGTATCTTTTTTTTATCAAGTCATTTTCCTAAGTACCTGCCATTCGCTTACATCAAACAATAAAATATCGATCCCTTCTGAAAGACAAGTCCAGGGGTGTGGGAGAGCCAGTGATGGGAGGCCGCTTCACTTTCACTGCAACAAGTGAAAGAAAAATATACAGTATATAGTTGTTTCCCCGTGTTCAGGAAGCATAAATATTTTTGCACAGCTGAATTGGTGACATAGGTGTAGGTGAGTGGGATCAAATCTTAAACATTGCTTCACCCACAAACACATTTTTTTTTAAATTTATTTTAAATTTCAACAATCCTATGATCCAATTCCTGATTGGATCATATACTACAGGTGATCCCAACAGGAGGGGCTGAGGGGTAAAGTATTTCATGAGTTACAATGTTCACTACACTTAATAGCTGCAGTACAGAAAACATCTGTAATGAAATCAGTGAAATTAAACCGCCCCCCCACCCCCCCCCCCCAAAAAAAAAAAAACAAAGCAGGAAACCAACAATCAAGTTTTAGAAATGAAGGATGTAGAAGGTTAATCTTTAACAAAAATCCTCTTTAAATATTTCTTACTTTGCTGACAGTGGAAACTCTGGTGTACGTCCCCGTGTCAAACACCAACAAAGTCACCCATACTCCACGTCCTCTGTGGTTTAAATGTCCACTGGTCCTTTCTTGTTGCCTCTTTAATCCACTTTAATCTACACCCTGAACAAGTCTATTATTTCCCCACAAATTGACTAAATTAATGTTTCTCTCACTACATTGTCTCTGCTGACTGTGAACAGAAGCAGATTATTTGCTATTTCTGGTTAAAAAAATAATAATAAGAAGAATAATTGCAGTGTTGAATATTCAGGGCCATTTCCATAAAAATGAAGTTGAAGTCATTGTGAATTACTGACGAGGCCATAAAGTGCTGTCAGTCAAACAAATGGCACAAATAAGAGAAAAACAAACAAACAAACAAAAAAAAACAAGTTGTTTTCACTTTTTTTAATAACTGCACTTTTGTTTGACTATGACTCTGGGTTGGAATATGGGCGACTTTGGAAACAGTAAACTGAAACAAAGAGACTTCAGTGGAGGTAATAAAGGGGGAAAGTATTGGAGATCTGAATGTCTCAATCAGACATTAACTCAGGCCTTGAAGCAAAGGTTTGACATTGTGGGAAGTTTGCTCATTCACTGCACGTTTTTGGTCCAAAACCTGTTAATTAATGAGTTTTAAAAAGGTGGATTTTGTTACCTTCAGACTGAAACAATCTTTATGCTAAGCTAAACTAACCCACATTTAACGAACAGACACGAGAGCGCGAGGGATCTTCTCATCTAACTCTCAGGAGGAGAGTAAATAAGTCCATTCCCCAAAATGTCAAACTATTCCTTTAAGTCTCGGTATGGGTGGGACGCGGCGCTCACCCTCCTCCACAGGACGTCATGGAAACTGAAGTTAAGTTGAGCAATATTACAGGAGGCCTAACACATTCATCAAAACATGACGACTTTTCCAAACAGCAATCCTGGTATTAAGATCCTATTGGGTGTCAGGGTGGCGCTGGGAGAGGCGGGTTTTCTCAACCGATTCGAATCCTGGATCGAGTGGGAGATCCTGGGCAGCACAGCGGACAACAAACACGTTCTTGCTGGGGTGCATTCGAGCAGAAACTCTCACCTCCAATTTGAGGATGCTGACACTGATGGAGAATACAGCCACGTATCTAAACCTCGTGCTGTGAAACGTATCGACTACATGAGCAGAAAACCTCCAACCGTTCCACCAATCCCCCCCTGTAATCTGTGCTCCTGTGTTATGAATTAATTCTCAACGTTGCATCCCATGACAGCAAAACACTGTTCATCCCTTCACACAAAGTATAGTATGGGACTTCAGCCTTATGTGTATACACTAACATCTATGCTTCTGAATTACCTGATGAGTGTATACCCTCAAAAAATAAAATAAAATAAAATAAACAAACATATCAGACTAAACTCCCCTCCTCCGCTCCTGGTCCTCCTCACTGGATACCAGTCTGGTCCGAGTCAAGTCCAGAGTTGTTTGTGTTGTTGTTGTTGTTGTTGTTGTTGTTGTGTTTTGTGTTTGTACAGTTACAGTTCTGTCCGTGCCTTGGCGGCTGCGGGGGCGTACTTGGGCATGAGCTCTGTGATTTTGCGGATGAAGTCGGACTTTTCGGCGCATCCTTTACAGGACTCGCCCCACTCCTCCAGAATCTTCTTCAGGTCCTTCACTTTGAGCTTCTTGAGGTCCACTGTGGTCAGGTCCAGTTGTTTGTCTACGTGCGACACACAAGAGAGAGAGACAATCACCACAAGGACACGGTCTCTTGTAGATTTCTAAGTTATCCCTGTAGTTTCTCCCCAGCCAAAGACGCTCAGAGTAAAATCATTTAATGTGCTTAGACTCAGGAAATGACTCCTGTCTCGACCAATATTTAATGAAACTCCAGAGGAGTCGGAGGCTGTTAGCAGCTGCAGGAGATGGAGTTGTGCACTGACCGCTACGAGCTTATTAAAGCTTCTCAGCTAAAGTTGAATTTTCGGAGTTCCTGACAAGCTCACAGATACAGACAGAATACAGCTTTGAAGTGGAGATGATTTAAGTTTGCCACAAGCAAAAATCTCTGCAGTAATTAAACTTTGATCATTCCTCCAGCACAGATTCGTTTGTTTTGCAGCTCTCTGCGTCAAATCATGGAACAAAACGAGCCGCATTCACCCAAACTGGAGGTTTATTCAGGACGTTTAATATTTGATCTGACAGAGAGTTTGTGTAGCTGGAGCTTAGTGTTTAGGGAAGTGTTTTTAAAGGATTCTTACCGTATTTCAGTTCACAGATCTGACTGTCCTTCTTCTTCAGTTTCTCACAGATCTTCTCCACCGGGACGTGGTAGCTCAGCGGTTTGGAAACCTCGTTGATCATCTTGGTGGCTGCGTCACTTGTTGCCCCGATGTAGTAACACTGCACATGTGGAACAAGAAAAAAAAAAAAGAGATCTTGTTTTACAGAGTTAAGAATGTATCTCAGTGGCCTTCTGCTTCACAGCGTGAGACGTCCGCTGCTTTCACACCTCACCTGTTTGGTTCAACACAACACACTCTGGTGCGTTTGCCATTTTAGTCCGGTTCACTCGGCGGGTGTGAAAGCCGAACACCCAGATCCAGACTCGACTGGATTGAAAAACAGGGTCTCTGGATTTTTATGACGTTAGATTCCAAAAGCTAAACTTCTATGAAATCAGTCGCTTGACTGTGAACCGTTTAGGAAGCCATCTTTTATTTATCAATCTGCGTCATTCACTCAACATTCCTTGATATAAATGGGTTGGACATAATATTAGAAACGCCTCTTAGTAAGATGCAGCATATTTTGAACATTATCACACAGGTGAGTCAACACCTCTGAACATTATAAACCACCATGAAGGAGGATTTACTGCAGGACTGTTGGATTAGGCTGCATTAGTTTTAGCTGGGTGTTCTTATAAACAGTGATAAAGAGACAAAGAATTTTATCCTT
Source organism: Seriola dumerili (assembly GCF_002260705.1). NCBI lineage: Eukaryota > Metazoa > Chordata > Actinopteri > Carangiformes > Carangidae > Seriola > Seriola dumerili. Next base: position 520,279 of record NW_019174321.1, on the reverse strand, counting down.
GATACAGTATAATAGTAGGACAGTTACATGTGTGCTTGCTATGTTTCATTCACTTTTTATGGGGGGGAAGTGAACACAGCCCACACTGACTCCTTCTCACTTCCTGACTGACTATCTATCAGCTTGACAAGCGTTAACCAGACAGGTTAGGGTGTGAAAGAGGCAGACCTACACCAGCTTGATCTGCAGAAGAAGAGTGAGGGGAGGCAACGAAAACCAGAGCAATCCAAAAATCCAGTCCACTGCACAATTAGATGGATCCATGTGTAAAACCAGATGCCTCCGTAAATTAAAGCTTTAAAACCAAAATATCCATAAAACATCAGCGACGTCTTTCAAGTACAAGTGGTCATGTGATCTATTGTTAATATATCCGTATTGATTATACTGTAGCCGCTTCAAGCTTTGCTATATTTGCACAAGAGACAGAACAACCAGCGAAGCCCTGCAGGCAAAAGCTGCATGTTTGGATTTTTGTAGATGGAGTGGGAGTCAGCACAAGTGTTTAGGTTCAACTAAGCCTGAGTGAAACTGGCTCAGCGTGTGTGAAACGTCTACTCTGCAGGAGTGAGACCAACATTCAACCATTCAACAATACATACAGTGATTTCTGCTCTACCGATGACCCGTGCAGCTACCAGTGATGGAGGAAGACCACCGTGAAGAGCATTTCTCTCACTACATTTCCAGGATATGTAGGTTATTCACCCGCAGCAAGCATCTTTTTTTCAAATGGTCAGAAAGCTATCTTTAGGATCTACTGCTCCCCGAACATTTATCTGCCAGAGATGTGAGAAAGATATTTGTGACAAACTAAACCTTTGATGCCCTGAAGAGAAAGTCGTCTGACAAGTTCATCCAGCGCTTACGCACATCTACGAATCACAGTGTCAGTGTAGTTCACTCACATGCAGCTATATTCAGCCTAAATCCATTTCACTTGCTTGATGCTGTTGTACACCGTTCACTGTATGATTGCATTTTGATTTAATGCTTGCTCTTAAAATAGCATGCCAAGCTAATACTACTACTACTCTTACTGACTATTTGACCACTAGTACAGGTCCTCCTGGAAATCGTAATAAAAAAATAAAAAAATGTGGGTCATAGCCTCTTATCATACCATGTCGTGTGTGGATGAAAAAACATTTAGCCACATCACATGAACATAGAAGCAAAATCTTGGAGTACTGTTATTTTTACCTTTTCTGAATGACAACATTTATTCTTGGTGGAAAAATTAAACAACAGGTTTATCAGATAACATCACCTGGAGGTAAAGTTTCACCTGTGTAGAGCAGCTTTTTGTGGACACCACCCTGCTGCTAAAAACACAATCTCATACTTTATTTGGGCATCAGCAGTTTAACACCTGCCACATCAGCACTTACTGTCAAGGGTGACCATAAAACATTTATTCCCTTCACATTTTTACACCTTGTTAAATAACACATAATTTAGTTTAATTAAATCTAACTTACAACTACTAATCCAAGTCTGTAGTTTACTCACAAAGCGGTTTTCTTTGCCTTTAACATCTTTGCAGCTCTTGATGATGGCCTTCTCAATGTCTGCGCTGTTGAACTTTACATCGTTGTCTTTTAGTGACTGGTAAAACCTCCCAAGGAAGGTCACACACACTGGAACAGAGAGGAAAACACATAGTAAACAACTTTTTCCAGAGTCAAGCACTGTAGGGAAAACATCATTCGGTTTGACATCAGCCTAAAAGAGAGCAGCAAGAGATACATTTTATTTTGTGTACCAAGTGGATTGAGAAACCCTTTTTGCTTTGGTCTACAACAGTCGGTGTGGTTCCAGCAAATGACCAAAAACAGTCAATTATCAAAATAGTGGCAGATTAAATTTCTGTTGATCAACTAATGAAATAATCAGTTAATTAGTGACGATCAACAATAATATAATATACACAACTCTGAAATTGGCCAATTTGCACAATGAGTACATATACTTTTGATAATACAAGTATATTTTGAGGCTACTGCTTATGTACTTTTTAACATTTTAACATTTTGAATGCAGGACTTTGATGTGTAACAGTATTTCTATGCTGTTACGTTACCTTAAAAGATTTGACATCTTCAATTGATGCTTAGCTGTGACTGCAACACATGAGAGACATTAACTAGAGCTCGGGTTGGGTCTTTGTGGTGGTGGTGTATTTTCAGGTGGGTTTTGGTGGACTGGTCTGAGTCCCGGCTCAGTCTGACTCTGTGACCATTAACGATTTTATGCCAAAAGTCAGAAAATTGGTAATGTTAGCTTTTCCCAGTCTGTCAGCATCACATGAATACACCACACACTACGCCTTAAATCCACGTCCCACCACCAGCAGCTGCCCCTACACCGCACACACACCTCCAGGGGTGTGCGTGGGATTATTTCTCCTCATTGTAACATCTGAAAAGTTGCTGGTAGTGAAAGGAGGCAGCCATTCAGCTGATGCCGTAGCTAACTGAAGCTAACAGTCAGACCTACCTTCACACTCTCCTTCTTTCAGGGCTTCAGCGGGACCCGGCACCAGAGCGAGAGCAAGCGCCACCGACAACCCGCTTAAACACAACATTTCGACAGGAGTAACTCAGCTGGATGTACGTTTAAACCGCGGCTAAAGGAGAACAGTTCCCTGCGTGTGTCTCATGAGTCGCCGCCGCTACACTACGGACGCCGGTAAAGTGTAATGATTGTACGGGCTTTCCGGTGCCACGTCATACTACGCCGGCACCCTATTGGTCAAAAAGTGCGATTGTTTCCGTGTTCTTACACGCATTCTCCTCCGATTGGACGGAGGAAGAACATTCCGGGAGCAACGTCCAGTTGGCGCCGTCTGATTGGTCCACAACCTCTTCGTGCCCCTCATCTTGTATTTGCATGTAGAGAGGGAAAACAGTAACTGTAAAGCAAATGGTCATAATCATTAAGTTTTAACGTGTTTGAGTCCAATTATGACCACATGTCAGGATCTACTTTAAATTCAAAAATACTTTGTTTTAATATATAAGTCCTGCATCCAAAATGAGTGATCATGCATGGATACAAGTGTACATAATATACATTACACAAGAGATGTCTGTTTGACAGATCATTCAGTTTGAATACTTTCTAAATGCACTGTATGTCTGTCAGTTTGTTTGTTTTGTTTGTTTGTTGTTTTTTACATTTTGTTATTTTGCAGTCTTATGTTGAAATCGTTTAATTCATTCATCAATGTACAATGCCAGAAGGCTAGCTGCTAATGCTAATGCCCGTTTTTACATTCACATGATATGAAGGTATAGATTGTGTACCCGCTATGAAAGCTCCAGAATTTCCGTAGAACCACTTAAAAATGCCCAAGGATACGTAACGACATAGTTTTGTGACAGAACCTTGCACTTTAGCAATTTTCAATAACTTGTCAGGAGATCTGACAGTAAACTCAAACAAGTGTGTGTCGCAGTGTCCCGCCCACAGCACCATCTGATTGGTTACACGTCACGAGAAATAGCCTATTAATGCTGAAGGCAGACAGACAGTCACAAACTAGAGCAGCTGTGGTTATGGAGCTGAGCTGTGTATCCAAGGTAAGATAGCAGACATCATGAAGTTGTAATAAACATCACAGTCCTCTACACTTAAGTTACAACAACACCACACTATGATGAACAAGTTCATCTGTTGATTCAAGACACACTGAGAGAGAGAGAGAGAGGGAGAGAGAGAGAAGCTAGTGCCAATTGCTAAGCTAAAGTAAGTAGCACATTTGATTAGCAGCTGAATCAGTGAAAGTTGCTAAAAGGAGCTGTGAGGGCTGGAGCAGAACTACTGTAAGTTTACATGTACAGCAAATAGCTGTAGACACTGTGGTGAAGAAAACAACAGGAACTGTTTAGATAAAGCAGCAATAAACTCTACCAGTAACTGAAACTGCAGACACTGGAGATGAGACACTACACTGACTGCGGCATGTAAGCAGGTGAACGGCCACTAACCAAAAGACATTTATCTACAGTAGAAATAAAACCACTGTGTAAAAATGTTCTCATATAAAAGTACAAAGTAAGTCAGTTGAAATGTCTCTGAGTAAACGTGTTACATTTTAAAAGGAGAAGGGTAAAACATGTCATATGGTGATAATATATGATGAAACTATTAAATCAAAGAGCATCTTTAGGCGCCCAGGTGAATCAGTTCACAGGTGAGAACAGCACCAAAATCCACCAATTAATTCAGGCACTTTGCAGTCTGTGCTTACAACTCATAATTAATAATATACACTCAGATGGCAATTTATTAGGAACATCCAGCTAAAACTGCTGTAGTGTAATAAAACACACCTGTAATAAATCCTCCTTCATGAAGGTTATAATGTTCAGTTTGTATTTCAATTATTTTAGACAATTGTTGATTCGGCTGATCATTGTGGAGGATGAAGGCCTAGTGTTTGGAGCTGTGTTGCATTATACACAGGTGTTTCTGTTCTTTAGTCTACTTTCATTTATATAAAGGGACTGGACATAATAATAGAAAGACTACAGCGCTGCCTGTTTAACATTCTGGTAGGTAAACATGGCACTGTTCACGTGAAGCATCTAGAAATGAACATTTTCTGAACCGCTTTGCTGAGAAAGTGCAGTTGAGTTCTTCATGCGAACTGGATGTAAAAGGATGAGCCATTCATTGGCTCACTGCGGCCTTCCTGCGTTTTGTCGCCCGTATATAAAGCGACGTTGGCGCGCTATCGGCCCTTTTGTGCGCAGTCCGTAAACTCAGGTCTCTGTGCGCTTGCTCCGGGTTTTCCCTGCACGCTCCGTTTTCTGTTCACCTGATTTCCGAAACTGTCACAGATATGAAAAGTCCCCGCGTTTGTTTTTCCCCCAGTTTACTTTTCTTATACTGTTACACAAATTATCCTGGCAAAGACTCGGCCGGGGCTCAGATCCGGCTGAAGTGGGAGTCCAACAACCAACAACCAGGCCTGAAGTCCACCACACTTGCTGCACGGCCGATTACTGTTCTGGCGTTGGGCCTAAATGTCTTAATTTCCTGCTATTTTCCCATGCCAGCCCTTCCCTTAGATGCAGGATAGAATCAGATTAGATCAAGTGTTTTATATTTACAGATTACACATATACTCACCGATTGTCAATCTGTTCACACAGATATCATTGAGACTAATCTACCTCCATAGACAGGAGATGGAGATGTGTTGACATGATAGGATTGAAGAAAAGAGCAGGAAAGCAGAGCAGAGGTGGAGCAGATGTAAGAGTATAAGATGCATTTAATATTTCTACATGCAAATATTGTACTTTTTACATTTGCTTGATAGATAAATTGTTCTTATAAAATTTTCAGATTAAGCTTTCACATTAAAAAAAACGTGATAAACATAAAATACCCCTTGTGTGAGTGCATACATGTAAGGGTGAGGTGGGATACAGGCAGGGACATTAATCTATATGTGTAGGTGTGTCCAAGTGTATATTTAGTAGTGTGTATATCTGAACGTTTCTGTGTGGAATGGCTGTGAAAACAAACCTACCACTGATTTGTTAGTTTATTGTCAATGGTATGCAGGTTGATAGACTATGTTTATATTTCTGAGAGTCTGTGTTGGCAGGAAAATGCCTCTGCGAGCAGAGAAGTTCTCATATGGATCTAATTTTCTGTGCCAAGCTTTGTTCTCCACAGCACAAGGCTCTCTGGATGCCTGTTATATAACAGTGACGTAATACTCTGTTCCCCATTTAGACTAAATGTCCTTGGCCTACAAAGTATATCTGAAACATCACTGTGGAAAGCATTTAAAGTTATAATGATAAGCCGTGGTCTGGTTTTAAGTGCTGTGTGAAATATAATGATAAATTCATATTTTGTGAGCGGCAGAGAGTGACGTCAGTGTGGGGTTTTTTTGGCTGGTGACGTCAGCAGCGCTGCGCGTTGTTGCAGAGTCACTGCGACTGTTTCGACTGTAAACAAGGGATATCACGGAGAAAACTCAGGAATCGGGCCTCAACATCTGCGCAGTTCATCCCTGTTGTTTTTCACAGCTGATATTAATTCGTGAGTGATTTCGTGAGACGAGTCCAGCCATCCGTGCTCAGTCTTTTTCCTAAAGGCACAGGTCGTGTTTTTTTTTAGCGGACTCAGAGCTAGCCTCTCGAGCTAGCCACTCGGTCCCTTCAGTTTGCCTTAGCTTGTCGATAGCCTCTCTGGCTACTCAACATCTGAGGGCCTGTTTGTGAGGGAAAATCACTTTATGCCCTGGGTATATCTCTCTCTTCATTGCGACCAGGATATCCTGAACCGTGAGTATCACCTGTGTGAGGAGGTTTCCAAACTGTTCAAACAACCGTTTAAAACGACGTCCCGCGGACAGCTAGCCTGTTAGCCTAGCAGCCAAAGTGCCTTGCTAGCATTAGCGAAGAGGGTGGGAGAGGTTGTGAAATTCGCTGTTTACAAGCGGTGGTTCTGAATCCTGTCGATGAGGTTTTGTTGGGGGATTATTGGGGATAATTGTAACAGTTCATGCAAACGTGGGTCTTAACTCTCAGCTAGGTTTGCAAGTAACGATTATTGTTATTATTGAGTAATCTACCGATTAATTTTTCGACTAATCTATTTCTTTATATAATGTAAGTAAATCGTCAAAAAAAATGACGATTATAAATTACCACAGCCCAAAGAGATGTATACAAATGTGTTATTTTATTTGAACCAACCGCCCAAGACCCACAGATAAAAACAGCATACAGTCACATGTGATAAAGATGAGCATGAAATCCTTACATTTGAGATGATGTAACCGTTAGATAAGTTTGACATTTTTTGTTTTAAAAATTACTGAAATGATCAATCAACTGTTCAAACAATTGTCTATCAATTGATGAATCGATTCATCCTTGCAGCTCTACTCCTCTATTAGATTATTGGTGTATTTATTTGTGTCTTCTTTGATAGTAAGCAAATCTATAAACAACACATTAATCAATAATGAAATGATTGTTAGTTGCAGCCCTGGATAATAACAGTCCGTACAAACATACACAATTGTCGAGTCACAATTTATTTCACATCTTGTGTTTTTTGGCTCTAGAAAAAGTTTGTCACACCATCAGCTTGTCATTCACAGGATGTGTGGTAAACAGAATTGGCCGTGGCTTTTGGCCAACATGTTGGGCAATGATACATCAGCAAATCATCTTTATTAGACCAGCAAGTATTAGTCAAATAAACAGCAAGTCAATGGACAGAAAATTGATTGGCAGCTGTTCTGATAATCAATTAACCAGTTAGGGTCATTTACTGGTTTCTTTAGTTTTCTATGATTGTAAATGAAAGTATCTTTGGTCTTTGGAGTGTTGGTCAGACGAGGATGAGCATTTTTACAATTTTCTGACATTATATAAACCAAATTATTAATCGATTAATCGAGGTCACGATTAATTTGAAATCACCAGTGATTTAGTCTGTTAATCCTTCCTCACAGGGATGTCCCTAACTACCTTAATACTTGAGCCATGTGTTACAGAAACCTCAATGATTCAGATGCCTAGAAGTCAACTAGTAGCTCACAACTGTATAAGTATAATTGTGTATCATTTCAGTGCTGAAATGCTGTTGTGTGTTTGTGTTTTAGCTGGGTGGCTGGTCAGAGCGGCCTCCTCCCACCATGGAGGCAGGAGGGAAGGACTGTGAAGAGGAAACACTGCAGACGGCGTTTAAGAAGCTGAGGGTCGATGCTGAGAGGTAAATAACAGAAACTGTAGCAATGACTGTGCCACTGCTTTCTTGAGTCTTGTTTCTGCCATTGTAATGGTACTTTTGAAATTCTAGCTTGATGGTACCTCATGCTGTACACACTGGCTAGTGGATTCATCAGGGTTTTTACAATCATAAAAAACCTGGAAGAGTCAAGGAATTGGAAAATAGGTATTTCCAGACTCAGAAAAGTTTTGGGGAAAAGCTAAATAGCTTCATAAATATGTTTATGTGGGTCATGACATTTAAACATAATCAGTGAAACCACAGTAATCACAGTTGAACATTGCGTTCCCCCGGAGTGACGTCTGGGTTGCAGGCTCCAAAGGGGAACAATAAGTTGAGTAATCATTTAGTTGATCAACAGAACATTAATTCTGATTATGGGGTAATCATTTTACTAATAGTTTAACAAAAAGATTTGTAAAATTAAATGTTTTCAGCTACTAAAATGTGGAAATTTCTCTCTGTCTTCTATGATGTAGGGCTGAATGATATGCAAAAAAAAACATTGAGATTATTTTGGCAGAGACTGCAATATGAATCATTTTTGCATTTCATTTTCACTGAAAATACAAAATAATATTAGATGAGAACTCCGAGATTAAATGTCCTTGTCTCAGAATAACTAATAATGATTCATGTTGATGCATGATGAAGAATGTTAGTTTCTTATTTCTTGGACTGTTTGGGATTTTTCTGGTAATTCATATATAATAATGGACGTCGGTTACCACGGTAACGGTCAAAGCTTCGAGGCATTCAGGTCAGCCCGACTCATTTTGAGATGTTTTGAGAATAATCTTGAAAATCCTTTTGGCCAAAGTGTCTTTGAACCCTGTGTCATGGTAGATCCACAGTAACCATAGCAACACCACTGCCCATCTTTATTTATGTAGGCGATGTGTGTGTGTCTGTGTGTTTGTGTGTCTTGTGTTTTGATGCGTAGCGTAGTGAGCGGCGATAAAGCTCCTAAAAGTGTGTGTATTTCTCTCGTCTGCCCAGCGTACCTGGAGCTGTGAGTGTTTCGGAGGCGCTGGCTCCCAGAGGAGCATCGCGACCTTGTCTCGACACCAGCGGAGCGAAGCCCAAACTCAGCTGCCCGAAGGACAACTGGCATGGGTAGGTTTAGGTGCTCGCCGTTCAGTTGGTGGATGTGTCGTCTCGTGAACAGGAGGTTTAATTTTCAGGCTGTGGAGAAAAAAGACAGCGTTCAAAAATCACAAGTTTGCTCAGTCAGCTGTCTCTTACATCACTAAGAAATCAAAACTCATGGGTGTGAACCATGAATGTGGCTTTTGAAAACTGACCTATGAACTCTTTATAAGCGTGGCACACCTGCTCAAAGTGCACAATGGCAGATAGATTCTGGCAAAATCTTCCTCTTGGAGCGCATCCAATGAAGCTGGTTAAATATAAAATTCCCACTACGCTGGAGTTTTACGCACCTAAAAATAGAGCCTTTATCCCAGTTGATTTCTAGACAGGATATCCAAAACACCGGCCTGGTGTTACAGCATATACAAAGCTTCAAAACAATGATTTAACTGCCAACTGTAAAGTTAAGAGGAACTTCTTGTCTCTGACTTTCTCTCTGATCCCTCGTTTTAAATGTCGACACACAGCAGTTGTCTTTAGTCTGTGTTTATGTTGAATTTGAAGGTTAATGTCACATCCGTAATAATGATTTTAGCAGCAGCCAGCTGTGTCTCTCACTCCTCTCCAGATGTCGGCTGTGACGCAGTTTTGTTGTTTCCTACCAGAAACGAAAGAGAAGAGATTTTTTATGTTGTTCTGTTGTTTCACTGTTTCTTCAAAAAAACATCTGGAATCTGTTTTCACACAAAAACTTCTTAACTTCAATAATTAGACCCATAGTGTAGGTGTAGTTTGATCATTTAAAATTATTAATGTTTCTTTCCATCACTTTTTCTCCCCCGTCTTCCTCCTCTGTCTCCATCTTTAGCTGTATGAGGAAAACTTCCAGAGGAGCATCCAGAACCCAGCGGCGTCGGAGATCCAAGTCCCCCATCCTCCACCCCCCAAAATTCACCTACTGCAGCACCGCCGCAGCCTCTGCACTGTCGCCCCCTAGTGGCTGCCTGAAGCACCAGCGCCTGGTCGTGCCTGAGCCCGTGGAGCCCCATCCTCCGGTCGATGGAAGAACAGCCCCCTCCGCCGCTCTCCCGGCCCAGAAAGAGCTCTCTTCTTCAGGCACACCCGGCCACATCTCTCCTCTGGTTTTTGGATCTTGCGCTGGGTATGAGACACGTATTGGAGCTGTGGTTTCCTCGCCAGAGATCCACACTGTCACTCCTGCTGCGACATCATCCAGGCAGGAGGGGGGAAGCTGTGGAGACGTCAAGTCGAGTGAGAAGGGCGGTCCGGAGAAAAGTGCCTGTGATGGAGCGGATCCCGGAGCGGAAGCAGCTCGGAGATCCGGACCCGTCGAGGCCACTGACTTCCGAGCTTTATCCGAGCTCCACTGCTCTGCAGACGGCCCCCACCTGCCCTGCTCCTGTGCCCAGAGAAGCAGTTCAGATTCCCAGGAGGAGAGCCGGCAGCGGGCTGAATGTCAGTGCCAGTCGCACCATCAGGGCTGGCACGGCGTGGAGGTGTACTCCTTCACGGGGCTCCGCAACGTCATCTCAGAGTGCGAGACGAGCCTGCCGAGCCACGACGGCGCCCCCAGAACTCTCAGCACCAACAGTAACGCCGCCGCGGCTTCTTCGTCGCCGTCGTCGTCGTCACCGCCGTTGTCGTCCGGCTCTCCTCGTTCGTGTTCGGAGCAGGCGCGGGGCTACGTGGACGACATCACGATAGAGGACCTTTCTGGCTACATGGAGTATTATCTATACATCCCCAAGAAGATGTCACACATGGCTGAGATGATGTACACTTAAAAAAAAATCTAAATATTATTATTATTATAATATGAAATAAGGAAATAATAAAGTAAAGAGGTTTTTTTTCTGTTATTTAGAGAAAAGGTGGCCTCGGAGGAATGTCACTGTTGGATAGAAGAATGGATCAGGCATGAAAGGTGTAATTTAAAATATACAACACCACTGATTTTTAACCCAAGTTGAGCTGTCTCCATTTTCCCTGCCCTCCGCTTGAGCCTTCCCGCCCAGAAACACATGACAGACAACCATTTTCTCATTAGTTTTCACTTTCACCTTCTTTTTTTGTGCTACATGGGTAATTTTTTGTTTTTTTGATTTTATTTTTCAGTTTACAAATGAAGTTGCCAAAGCTCTTGGGGCAGGGTCTTGCAGAACGAAATATCGGTAGGAATATGCAAACTTGTGTTGCAGAGTGTGATTATGTTTGTGGTGTTGTGACCTTGAAAGTCACCTGTCTGGATTTCATTTCCTTCAATAAAGACGCAAAATGTTTTTGTTGGAAAAAAAAAAAAAAAGTTGTCATGGTCTCTTCAGTCAATGCAGATGAAATTAAAATATGTAGTGATAGAATAAAAAGGTGAAAACGAACAGAGGAACAAAAACATGCTGAGATTGACATTTAAGTCTTGACCTCTTCTCATCACATCCAATCAGGGGCTGTTCTGGAGCTTTTGGTCATATCACAAGGTCTTCCTCAACAGGTGGAGTGAGCAGTTAAATGACTTCTTTTCAACATCTGGATTTCCCCACCTGTTCTTTTCTGCTCCGTGTGAGCGTATTCATCAGAAACCAGCTGACACGGGTCACTTCCCAGCTGCAGATGCTTCTCCACGTGGACGGATTAAGGTGTAAATGCATTAAGAAAAGATGTAAAAGAAACACAAGTAAATATAAAAAGACGCACATTAATACAACTTTAAATAAAAGATGCAATAATTCTGTACGTATCGCTCATGTAGACTTCTCTTTAAAACATTTAATAGTCTTGTGAAATAAAAAAAATCAGATTTGATGATGCGATTTAGTGTAACATTAACACACACACCTTCAGTGAACACACACACACACACCCTCTGAGACATGTTTGTGTATCCGTGCACGCTCTGCGTTTGAAATCAAAAAGTTTGTCGTGTGCTTTCAGGTACTTTTCTCTCCTCGTTTGGAGTCTTTCTGGCGAAACGTGAAGACGTTGATTCAAAGAGACGCGATAAGGAAATCACGACCACTTCCTCTCAGCAGCGACCGCATCACACGCTCTCGAAGGTCTGTGTACAGAGGGTTGTTTTAGTAAGATGTTTTTCCAGTCTACCTCAGCTTTTACTGACAACACGTGGACTCCTGCAAAGGTTTGAAAAAGTTTCCCTCTAAGTGAAAGAATGACTAAGGCCTTCAAGTCAAACTACTCTGTCTGTGAAAGGAACATAAAAGATGGATCAGTCATCCATTTAAAACTCATTTAATACTGTAAGTATGAGAGGAAAAGAGATGAGGAGAATGGAGAATTGATTTCCACACTGAGCAGTTCAGACCGTGAAGATGTTCAGACGCGACTGAATCAAATCAATGTTTTATTCTTGCTGCTTGTTTGCAGCCTGATAAAAAAGAAAAAAGAAGTTTTGTAACATCCTGTCAAATGTTCGAATACAAATAATAAAACTACTAACTACTCTTCTTAATTATACTGCCTCAGCTAATGTATCATGATTATTATTATTGATGTTGTTGTCATGAGACAGAAGGTGAGTCATCCAGGAGAACACAGAATCTGCAGCTCTCTGATTGATTTGTATGACTTGAAAAGTCTCTTAAATGTCAGTCATCAATCAATTTATTGTAATTTTACCACACATTTCTGCAAGGCTCTGTGAAAGTATGTTTCTCTGGGGATCAAGGTGCAAGACGCATGACGTAAATAACACTAAGTTAACATAAATCACTCAAATAACACGCGGTTTAAAAACAACAAATAAAGTTTGATTAAAAAAAGTTTGTGTAAAAGTGAAGAAGTTTTACTTTTATTTGTCACCTTTAGCAGTTTAATATAATGCGTATGGGAGTGCAGCAGCCAGACGTGACCATCAGGAGGCAGCACCTCCTCATGTGTTTCCCCTCTCTGTATCACAGCGCCAGTGTTTGCTCTGCTGGGTTGGACAGCTGACTCGCTGCCTGACCCAGAATGATTCACGAGGGGTGTGTCTGTTTTCCCTCGGGTGCACAGGGATGAAAAAGATCTGTACAGGGGAACAACAAAAGCAATCAAACCTGTTCTGGACGAGTGGAGCTGCATGTAAGAAAAACATGGGAGTCCAAGGAGGGAAAAAACACACACACACACACACACACACACAGCTCCTCTCACCCCGACGCACCTGCTGTGACTTCTACATGTCTGGATTTCTCTCTCTCTTAATCGAATATCAAAACAGATACATACTAATTGATTAATCGACTAATCGTTTCAGCTTCGCTCAAGATATCTCAGTCTGGGCCAAAGTGGTGAACTAACCGACCAACCAGCTGACTGACAGGCTGATGTTGCCGCCCTGAAACCAACCAACGAACACAACAAGAGCAAAGGATGAACCACAGGAACCTCCTCTGTGTAATGACATGAAGACAATGACTCTGGGAACAAACATCATGGCAGAGAGCGGCTGTGGCTGTGGTCAGGTGATCCACGTTTAAGATTTAACACATCACCACAAACAAATGACTCTGAGAAGAAAAACCTCTGACACCTGCAGAGAGCTCCACTGCAGCCCTGCAGCATTTCAGACATCTTCTCAGATGTTAATTGAGTTGGAAGGGAGATGAATAATTTAACCTCATCATAAAACAAAGGTTCAAGACATAAATCCAAATAGTTTATGATGCTTTTTTATTATAAAATACTTTGTTTAAACCAGCCAGACGTTGTTGGCAGCGGTGGAAGAAGAACTCAGATCTTTTATTGAAGTGAAAATAGAAATATCACAGTGTAGAGACTCAAAATGTTCTCATATAAAAGAACATCAAAATATACTGAAAGCACCAAAAGTAGACGTTCTCATTATTGGATTATAATTAGTGATTCATTAATGTGGACATCACTTGTTTTTCTTCACCACAGGAGAGCAAATATGATCTGAGAGGTGTTAAAGTTCACTGCACAAAAAGATTTTTTTTAAAAAGGAATGAAACAGAGACGTGTTTTTATAGTTGGGGTTAAATTATGGAACAATTTCAAATTAAAAATGTGATCTGTAGAGGTGGAGCTAATGAGGCTTTAATTACTTTACGGGTAGTTTAATCTATAATAACATAATGCAGATTCACATTAACAAAACAAAATACACTCTACAAGTTAAATTATTCTGAAATTTCTTTAATTAACTTTAAAACAAAATAAACCACAAAAAGGCCAAAGCAGAGACTCGTGCTTTTATTTTCTTGTAAATAATTTTCATGGATACATTTCACAATAAACACACAATAAAGATTTCTGCCTCAGATACAAAGAAAAATAAGCACGGCAGCATTTCCATCTAAACTCAGGTGTTTTCCAGTGTTTTCCTGCGTTACTGTAAATGCAGATGAACTGATGTCTGCTGCTACTGTTGATTTCCTCCTGCTGCTCTGTTTGTCTCCGAGCGTGAAGACGAGGGGGAACTCCACAGCCGAGTCCACCACAGTCTTACTCAAACCTCACTGCTGTGTGTGTCGCCCTGTTTCTTTCATGTGGCAACAACCCAAAAAAAAAACAAACAAAACAAACAAAAAAAAAAAGCAACTCTGGCCTGATACAGAAGAATTTTCCTCAGCATGAAAACCACAGAGAAACCACCGAGAGTCTCTGAGGGGGATTCACACCCTCTGCAGCTTTCTGGAAACACGCTGCAGCCCGGGCAGCTCACACTGTGTCTCGTTTATCATAATGATGAAGCCATGAAGGACGAAAAACCACAGCTCCAAACAAGGCTGTTTACCGTTTACAACTGGTGCGAGCCCGTGATCCTTATCTGAGGAAACACAGCTCACACAGGTCTTTGCATTTAGACCTGGCATCACTGAGTGTCATTGCAAAATAAAAGTTTGTTTGTTTGAATCCTGATTTTGAGACAGAACATATGGCTTTTATTCTGACATTAAAAAGGGAAACGCTAAAACTTATTAAATGATTAACTGAAGCTGCAAATTGTTCATCAGTTGAAGCTGCTTTTTAGACACTTTAGTGAAGTTTAAATTTCACAGCAGCTGATGATTATCACTGAAAATGTCCAACAGGGAGAAACTCCTGTAATAATGCAGGAACACACATGTCCGTGAATCTGTTGCCCCAGTGCATGCTGGGAAGGCTCCTAACACATGTACCTCATGTACCTGCAGGCACATGATCAACACTCACAACACAACACAACAGTGTGAAGGCTCATCGTGGTTGCAACCCTCTACTCCTTTTCTTTTACTGTTATTTCAAAATAAGAGCGCACCTGTATTCAATACAACTTTATCCAGGATAATTAACAAATCAATCCACAAACTGTGTTTTAAGAGATAGATTAGCTGGATGAGAATAAACAGGATTATTTTATCTTGATAACGACATGTAAATCTGGATTAAACCTGTCATTCAGTGTCATTTGCTTGTAGCATGTAGCTAACAGGAAGTGGTGGAGTGACCTTTCACTGGATGGATTACTTTCTTTAAGTGGCTATAATAATAATAATGTATATAAATATAAATAATATGTAAATGTTGTGTTTACAGCTTGTTCACTTGGACTCAAGGATGAACTGAGCAGATTTTAGTGGCCAAAGGTCAAAGGTCAAAATCACTGCGATCTCACAAACCATGTTTTTGCCCATAACTCTAAGAATTCATACGCTAACCATGACACAATTTAACACAAATGTCTAACAGGATAAAACGATGAAGTGACGACGTTTTATACCCAAAAGGTCAAAAGGTCAACTTCACAGTGACATCATAATGTTCTGCAGAAACACCTCAGGCCATTATTCAGTGCTGTAACTCAGGAAGGAGAGAGTGTGACCATGTGTCCTGCACCTTGGCTGGTTGGTGGAGGCAGTAATCTGATTACTTAACAAGCAGGGACCTTCAGAAAGCAGCTTCTTTTGATTTCCAGTGTTAAAGATCACTTAAAAGTTTACCTCAACGAGCGTTAATCTGTCACTCCGTGGTTCATTTTGTCACTTAGTAACCGTCAGTGTGAAAATCTGAATCCAGCTTCACCTGATCAAACGTCACTCGGATGGAACAGCGTGTACGAGTGTCGGGTAAATATCTGTGGGCACACGCTGAGCTATTTCTGAGCCGTTCTGCTGCTCTCATGTATAAATAGTCGAGTTTACTCAGGACACGTTTCACAATGTTCACAATACAGTCGACAAACAGGAGGGTAAAAATGTGTGTGTGTGTGTGTGTGTGGTTGTTTCAGGTGTGTGAGAGCACAATGAGAGACGAATGGCAGCCGGAGAGATGAAAGGAAACAGAGAGGGAGTGGGAGTCGATCAAAAAGCTTCATTTCACATAATGCAAATAGAAAATACATTTGATTGGTGGTTACACAAACACACTCATGCGTTTACACACACACACACACTCACACACACACACACACTCCTTCACAGGATGCGAGGTCTTCAGGTCATGTCAGGACCGGCTGCTCTCTCCGTCCTTATTTCACCTGCCGTAAACGATCTGTTCACCTCGACCACACAACACACATTTTCTCACATGAGCAGGAGAGCGAACTTCAGGTGAGAGCTCGTAGAGTTAAAAACAAACTTTATTAGTAACATGACGTGTTCGCGAAACAGGTTTCAACCTCAGCGAGCTGTCATCAGGGTTCAAATGAGGAGACGACAGCCAGGCCTCACCCTTTTATCCTTTCATTCAGGGGCGAGTCCTGATTGGATCAATTGGGACGACAGGTGGCAGATAATGAGATAACGAGCATCATTCAGAAGTCACTTTCCCACGACGTCAAGAAAAACAAACAAACAGAAAAACTCCAAAAACAACAAACTAAACACTTTAAAAACAAAACAAGAATGTTTCACAAAAACAGCCTGATTTTCAGGCTGTTTTTTTTATGTGTATGTATTTAAAATTAAACACACTATGGGTTCATGTATCATTAGATTCTGTGGCTTTAGTTTCAGATAACATATAAACCAGTGCGTGTTACAGCTTACAGTCCTAAAGAAACACTCACAGAGGACCTCAGTAACGAGTCCTGCTGACGTCTGAAGGTTTTCTACCAAACAAATGTGCAAACCGTGAACAGTGAGCAGTGTTTCTGGAACGGCATGTAGCTGCTGACAACAGGAAGTTTTAATTAGATTAATTGGACGATCTGGGAAGGGGATAATGGCCACTGTAAGTGAATCTCAGTTATTTTCATTCTTGTTTTTTGGGGGGTTTTTTTCTCCTCCTTCTTGCTCCTTTTGGAAACACCTCCTTTCTTTTTTTGTTTACAGGAATGCAGAACGTCGGATCAGGTTCCTATAATGTCACAGAAGAAAAGAGAGAGAGAGAGATACTGTTACCAGAGAGAGAGAGAGACTCTGAATGAGACATTGTGAAAGGGGGAACCTTCATAATGAGGCTTCAGACAGTAAGACGTGAGGATTGTGTGGTTAATGAGAAGTAGCTGACGTGACTTTGTTCTGATAATCATCCCGTTGTTTTGACATGTGGTTGAACATGTGTTGAGGTGTGAGGTTAAAGGAGCTCGGAGGCTTCAGCCCCAGAGAAGCGTCTGACTCCTCGACTTGTTTTCATGATAGTTTTCTGCACGTTACCAAAATGAATCCAACATTAACTTCCTAAAAATAATTTTTCACCAAGAAATAACTTCGTTTAAATCAACCACACATTGTTGGTTCTCATCATGACACAATACAAACTAATATTTTTTCATCGCTTTTTTGCCAAAGTTGTTGTTCGTTCATATAAATGACTAAATTTGAAATGTTATCAACAGAATTTCATTAATCTCTCACTCCCACCACAAATCAGACAATCAGCCACTGCCCCTTTTGTCTTCTTCTATTACCTGTGTTTCTGATTTAATTTGATCTATTATTATTATTTCTTTATTTATTATTATTATTATTATCATTATTATTATTAGCAGTTGAAGATCTACATTTATTGTAAGAAGACTAAGAGGCTAAAGACTGTTCTATCAGCTGAGCTAAATGATAGCGTTAATGCTGACATGCTGATGTTTAGTGATCTTATTTTAGCATGTTAGCATGCTAACATTTACTCACTAGCACTAAACACAAAGTTAAGTGTCTGGGGCTGATGGGAAAGTCATTAGTTTAGCAGGTGTCTGGTCAAAAACCAAAGTATTTGTGTTCATCCATCAGGTAGATATTGAGATATTTCACTGGAGAAGTGAACGCTTTGACCTGCTGGTGGCGCTAGAGGAAAAGTCAGGGGATCGCTAAAGTTATTAGGACTGATCCTGTGAAGATCATGAATGTTGGTGTAAAAATTCATCGTCATCCATCAGATAGTTGTTGAGATATTTCAGTTTGGTGGATCAACCGACTCTCTGCCAGAGGGAGGGAGTGTGGGATCTGAGTCTGATCTGAAAAGACAACCATTGTTTGTATTATTTAACATCCAGTCAGCTGCTTCAAACTTCATCAGATTACAAATAACATGAGATTAAATCAGTTTTAGGAAGTTATTTAATCCCAAAATGTGTCACTGACTTTATGGAGACAAATCACAGCAGCTGCTTCGGGACGACAGAAGTCACAGATGAAAAATTCGTACCTGATAATAATGTTCATCAGCTGCTGTTCGTTTCTGGGAGGCCTGGACTCCCCCCCCCCCCCCCCCCCCCCTCTGTATTCGACCTCTGACCTCTCTGCCTGGGTTCACAGCCCTCTCGGGGAGGTGTTTGGGGGGTGACAGAGGACACGGTGATTTGGGGCTCCTGGCTCTAAATGCTTCCACATGCTTCCGCTTGTACGTCTGTGATTTCGGACGTGTGAGAACCAAATCTGTGGGAAACACCGACCCTGGACAAGTCTGACCCTGAGGTGCCACGTTAGCATCTGTATATTAAACTTATTTCTGGCTCTCCTAGTAGGCGAGAGCTCACTATATACTCGCTTTACAGGATGTAAACATTTTCCGTGTGAGGCTCCTCATATGTTCGTTTCAGGAATAAACCTGACGAGTGAAATGCGATTAAATCCAGATTGTAAAAAATTCAGCGCAGAGTAAAGACGTATTTTGGGACAGGAAGTTAAATGTAAACACGCTGTTTTAACAAAGAACTCTATAAATCTGTTGTGACGGAGACTTGTTGACCCCTGCTACCGACCGCTCCACCTCCCATAAGTCAACGCTGGCGGGAAGACGCTCATTACCCCAATTTCTGTCCACTCATGGTCTTTGTAAGAGTCAAATCTGTGAGTGTCAAGACCACACACACACACACACACACACACACACACACACACACACACACACACACACACACACACACACACACACACAGCATGATGCTTTATTTCTGTCCCTGTCTCCAAGAAATGTCTTTAAAAGAAACGTAATGTTGTCTGGATTATGTTTATTATCAGCATGAAGTTAATTAATTAATTGGTTTGTAATTAATCAATTAGTATCAGCAAGATGTTTGCTGACAACCAACACGACCTCAGCTGGTTGCAACTAAAGCACGATAAAACCTGTGGATGGTTCCAGCACTTGGTTCAAGTTCAGGAAAGACGGAGGTCATGTTTTAATATTTCAAAACAGGAGACACAACCTGTTCACCATTTTCTATACACAGTTCATATGTGAGTTTTAGTCTCTGATGAACTTTCTAACTCCTGGATCTGTGTCTCAAACCGGACTTTCACCCTCTGCCGGTTCCACCGAAGCTCCAGCGCTTTAATAACTCAGTGCTGCTTCTCGGCCCGAACCCGCGCTACGTGCTCAGATCTGCTGCTCGCACAGGAACCGAGCGGACTAACCCTTTAATCCACAGCCTCATTAGAAGTAAATATTATGATGAAAGCTGCCAGGAATCAGACAGAGTCCTGCTGTGCTGTGAATGGATCCAGTGTGTCAGTCTGTTCCTGTTCTTTTCTTATCAGAGCAGAGGAATGTTTCACTTAATGAGTTATTTACACTCTTTAACCCCTAAAATCTTCATCCTAAAAACGTCTTCCTCGCTGTACAGCAGCGTCACATGTACCAGCAATATCTGCTTTTCAGCTGATCATCGATTGATTCATAATTTAAGTCGCTTTTTAACGACTCTCTGGTTCAAATGTTTGTTTTTTTAGCACTGTGAAATGAAAGTCGCCTTATTCTCCTCTTTAAAAGTGATTCATCACCGACATTTCCACCTGTTGGATTCACAAGCTGCATCTGAGGAACAGCCTGAGTCACAGGAAGATAAACCTGTAGTTTTTCACTAAGTATCTCGGTGGGATCGACGTTCTCGGTTCGACGTAAATGCTGTAAAGTTGAATCAGCCGTCTCTGCTGTAAAGAATTATACTCAACAAACTAAAATCATGGAGACGCTCTGAGTCAGTTTGACCCAGTTGAGAGGAATTTGCTGCATTCAGGGGAAAAAACAGGGAAAAGGTCTCTCACACGTCACCGGAGTCTGCAGCCACTTCCTGTCGGTGCGGCTGGATTTTCTCCCTGGCGCTGGCTGGTGTTTGCACAGGCTTTGAGGAGGGTTTGAACAGGCTCTTTGATGAGGCAGGTCTGCATGCGGTGGGAGTGTGGAGCTCAGAGTTTGGGTTAATCCCCGTCCTCCTCACGGTCGCTCTGGGTCTAAAGCTGCGACTCAGATACGTGTGTTTAGTTATAACTTCATGATTTCTTTGCACGATACAGAAAACTGTAGATGCCAGAGTCATTTTGTCATTTTAAAGATCTCGTTAACAGTGATTATATAACAAACAGTTCAAAAACAAACTTAACAGCTGGTTTGAATAATAATTTGTGAAGTCCGACCACCAGCAAACAGATCTGAAGAAGTTTGCTGGAAAGAAAACCTTCTGTATCAGTCTCTGACTCTGTCACTGCTCCTCATGATGTCTTGCTTTTTTCCGTGTGCAGATTTCCTGCAGGTGGACGACGTCTCGCTGTTGGACAGGCTCGGCCTCTCTCCGTCACCATATCCCCTTTTCGGTTTTTATTTTTGTCCCCTGGTCACATGCAAGACAAGACGTCTTTGTCAAGCTCACTGAGCCTGAGCTGTGACGCTACGAAGAAACCTTCTTCTGCATCACTCTGCAAAGTGAAGGAAGAACAAGCAAAACACAGTCAGTGTCGTCATGTCCGCCGTGCGTCTGCGTTGTGGTTTCTTGCTAGAAAATGGGACTTTTATCCAGATAAAAGTCCCATTTTTAAGATACATTTTTTACATCTAGGTTGTTTTCAATGATGTATTTTAGCCAGATGAAGGATTTTAGTCATCGGACGTCTGGATCTGAAGACGTCCTGCTCTGTCTCCGCTCCAGCTCCGAGACGTCCTGCTCTGTCTCCGCTAAGCTGCATCTTTAATTGGTTATAATCACTGCGTCTGTTCGTTGTGGAGAGGAGGAAACATCTGCGGATGATTCAGCTGCAGGTAAGAACCTCCTGAAAGACACTGAAGGAATCCAAACCGGGAGAAGCTGACGGCAACTCCCATGATCCCACGCTGCTTCATGACATCACCCAACGGTGTCTTTTGTTGTTGTTTTGATTGAGAGACCTCTAGCGGCAGAAGTTACGTACTGTGTGTTTAATACAGTTCATTTTACTGCCTTTGTGACAGTGTCTGCTGCACACACACACACACACACACACACACACACACACACACACACACACACCAACAGCTGGTTAATTGTATGGCACCATCCAACTGGTTAAACCAACAAATGCAGTGACGAGTCCTGCTGAACCGGACTGAGCTTTTTATAAAGGCCCCCACCCACCAAACACAAAACACACATTTACATTCTTGTCTTAGAAACCCACAAATATACACACACACACACACACACACACACACACACACACACACACACACACACACACAAAGATTCATGCCGTTACATTATCACACATGTTCACACATCGAGAGGGAGGGAGTGAAAGAGAGGGAGTCGTATTACTTTGACTCCATACATGAAGTATGCTGACTTTACCGCTTGATGTCTCCCCTGAGGGAGGGGAGTCTTGAACAGCTTTAGCTTTAGCGTTTATCCCACCCTCCCTCAAACGAGCCCGGGGGGCAGGGTGCTGGATTTACTGTACCTTCAAACGCACATGGAGCTGATTTAGTTTGACCCGTACAGAAAAAGAAAACACCACCCCAAAAAGTCTAAATCCTCTTCCACAGTCTGTCAAACATCATCTCGGCCTCTCCTCTCTGCAGGAGACGCTGCTGTCAGATCAGGAAATCAACACGCTGGGAATCGCTTCAGATGAAAAATTGACTTTGGCGTGAAGCTGATTTCATGTGCTGACGTCAGGATGAACGTGTGTCTATATATTTGTGGGTTTTGCAGCTGCCAAGATCCGCAAAAGTAAAATTTTTCTGGGTGTTTTGGTTCAACCATAAGAGTAGGAGTCATTCACCCGTCCACCTGGAGCAAGCAGGTGGTGGGCGTGGCACAAGGCCTGATGCAGGTTTCTCAAGTAGAATCACAGCAGAGGATTTTATACAGAGTTTAAAACATTAACGCTCATCATTTGTCCTGACATCTCTGCGATTGTGCAGAGAAGAGCGGGGGGAAGAAACTCGCTGCCGATACCTGCGCAGGAAACGGTATTTTTCATTTTTCTCACATTGACCTTCGACAGCAAAGACCAGCATAAAAAAAACCACACCTGCACCTGCGTCCGACCGCTCACACCACGACAAACAAGGGGTTGTCTGTATGTTGTCGTCTCAGCGAGAACGAGGGTGTAACTGCGTGACGGAGTGTGCATGTGTGTTTGTGCGCTCCGTCATTGTACTTTGCTTGGCAGGTCACACCACCGTGTAACAGGATCCTCCCAGAGCTCAGAACAAAGCAGGAGGTGTAACACGTCCATGTTGGGTTTTTTTGTTTTCTTTTCTTTTGCTCCAGTGCCTCGGTAAACTATGACATGATCCTTATGACTGAGAAGCAGCTCACATGGACTCACTCACAGGTGAAACTCACAGTTTCAAGTGAGGAGAGGGAACAACAACCTCTGAGGAACGAAAATAGGATCCATTTTGGCAAAAATACAGATTTATAATATATATTTCTAACGATGTTGTCCTTTTATACAGCAATATATTATCATAATTTATTTATCTCCATTCAAGCTCAATGAGTTTGTCATATCAACATTCACCTGTTTTATTCCATGTTGTTCAGCTATAGAGTGGTGGTGAGTTCAAGGACACGCTGACATCCAAACGTTGTGAACCTTAAAGTATCAAACTGATGTTAACGATAATAAATCACAGGAGAAAACAATAATCAAACGTCAGTGTTGTGAAATTTTTGACCTGAATTTCATCATTTTTTCATCACTGCTTTAAAACCAAGTCTCGGTTTATCTTTTGCTATTGCTACATAGCTAGCGTTAGTGTTAGCAGCTGTTTACTTACTGATGTGAGTTGTGCATCAAACTTCATTCCTTTACTCACCAACAGCTGTCTCCAGAGGTGGACAGAAACCCTCTTGTTTTGCTTCAATTTCTATCCCTTCTTTTCTTCGACTTAAGTTAGCATGCTATCCAGCTAGCCACTTTCCGATACCGAGTCAGTCTGCCCTGGAAACGTTATTTATCTTGTAAACGCAACAATGGCCAAAGCTCTTGCAAAGACTGCTGAGGAAAACAGCTGCTAATGCTAACGCTGGCTATGTAGCGATAGCAAAACTTACAGTTAGCTTCTTTAAATCAGCATCTCTCTGTGACAGTTTCAACACAAACTGAACTTCGCGAAGGAGGATTTATTGCAGGACTAGACTGCATTAGTCTGAGCGAGGCGTTCCTAATCAACTGACAACTGAGCGTACGTAAAACCTTTTCAGTCCATTTGTTTTTCTGTATCGTGTGTTTCTACCTCTGTTTGTACTGTCCCTCCACACCAATCAAGAAGAAGAAGAAAGAGAGAGAGAGAGACTCCATCATTGCCATTCAGGAAATTCCAGTCATTCCTCAGTAATTCCTCCTGTCATTGCCTCTGTCTCTCTCTCCAGTTGCTGCTCTCTCACACACACCGAGGTAAACAGAGCCTTCCTCTCTCTTTTCTCTCTCTCTCTTTTTCATCCCCTCCTCCCTGTCAACGCTGCGTCTGTCTTCCACCTCTCACCCTTAACCTCCGACCCTCAGCCAGACTTAATAACAGGAAGCGATTGACTCCCTGCTGCGGTGGGAAGAAAGGCGAGGCGAGGACAGCGATGTGGCCCGGTCAGCAGAGGTGTGGAGCGGCTCGACAGGTTTATGACCCCGTGTGAAGACCTGATGCTAAACTGAGGTCTTAATTAGTTCAATTAGTTTAGTTTAATTCGTTGTGTTTCGCTCAAAGGCAACATTTAATATCTGATCAGTCTCATAAAACACAGAGATAAGGTCTAACACGACTGGAGGAAAGCAGGGCGCAAAGTGCTTCATCAAAGTGATAAGTTAGTGATGATTTGATTGTTGATTTTGGGTCGTTTCTGAATTGTTTCCAGATCGTTTTTCCTGGTTGTTTCCTGGTTGTTTCCAGATCGTTTTTCCTGGTTGTTTCCAGGTTGTTTCCAGGTTGTTTCAAAGTCGTTTCCAGATCGTTTGCAGATTGTTTCCAGGTTGTTTCCAGATTGTTTCCTGGTTGTTTCCAGGTTGTTTCCAGGTTGTTTCCAGGTTGTTTCCAAGTTGTTTCCAGATTGTTTCCAAGTTGTTTCCAGATTGTTTCCAGGTTTTTTCCAAGTTGTTTCCAGGATGTTTCCAGGTTGTTCCCTGGTTGTTTCCAAGTTGTTTCCAGATTGTTTCCAGGTTGTTTCCAAGTTGTTTCCAGGTTGTTTCCAGATTGTTTCCAAGTTGTTTCCAGATTGTTTCCAGGTTGTTTCCAAGTTGTTTCCAGATTGTTTCCAGGTTTTTTCCAAGTTGTTTCCTGGTTGTTTCCAGATTGTTTCCTGGTTGTTTCCAGGTTGTTTCCAGGTTGTTTCAAAGTCGTTTCCAGATTGTTTCCAGATTGTTTCCAGGTGGTTTCCAGATTGGATTCTGGTTGTTTCCAGATTGTTTCCAGGTTTTTTCCAAGTTGTTTCCAGGATGTTTCCAGGTTGTTTCCTGGAAGGTTCCAAGTTGTTTCCAGGTTGTTTCCAGGTTGTTTCAAAGCCGTTTCCAGATTGTTTCCAGATTGTTTCCAGGTTGTTTCCAAGTTGTTTCCAGATTGTTTCCAAGTTGTTTCCTGGATGTTTCCAGGTTGTTTCCTGGAAGGTTCCAAGTTGTTTCCAGGTTGTTTCCAAGTTGTTTCCAGATTGTTTCCAGGTTGTTTCCAAGTTGTTTCCAAGTTGTTTCCAGGTTGTTTCCTGGCAGATGCTTTTATCCAAAGTGAATTACAAGTGAAGGACTTCACTAAAGCTTCAGTGCAGTAGGAGATCTTGGAGTAAACACTAAGTACTAGATCTGTCCAATAAGACAAAGTGCACGGAGATCAGGTGAAGAAGTGCAAAGTAAATTCAGTATTATACTTTGTGTGTCCACAAGTATGCGATGGTCCGTGTGATATAAGTTTCGCCATCAAAAGGTTGCACATGAGGCTCTGGTGCGAACGTCTGCATACCCACCAATTTGTAACAACCGCACAGCCACCAGAATACAAGGGCACCAACTGTGCTGGAAAACAAACATGGACGCTGAGTTTGAAGAGAGGCTGCGTGAGGACGTCCACCGCTAAGAATAAGTACGGCAGACAAAGCAGCTCCTCTTCTTCTTGATGTCGCCAATTTGTTTTGATTCATATGCGCGCTCCAAGTGGCGTATAAATGAAAACAGCTACACTTCCATGGTGTCCTCAGCTGTTCATGTGCACGTCCACAGGTGAGTGTAACTGAGGCGTAAGTGTGAGCAAAGAATCTTAGCGTGTTAGACGTCTTGTTCCACAGATGAGAAGAGTCTGGACTGTGATTGCCTTGTGTGCAGGGATGGTAATGCCAGTGTCTTTGTTGTTTATTACTGCCGACCTTTGACTTGCGTTTACTGTGCAGCTTGACCCAGAAGTCAAGAAGGTCCTAGAAGACGAAGGTAACTAGAAGTTATAAGACAAAAACAGGAATGGGCCAAATGAAAAAAAAGAAAAAATGAAAGTGCCGTGTACGTTGAGGAGGTTGAAATTTTTCC
The DNA here is from genome assembly GCF_002260705.1 of Seriola dumerili. Classification (NCBI taxonomy): domain Eukaryota; kingdom Metazoa; phylum Chordata; class Actinopteri; order Carangiformes; family Carangidae; genus Seriola; species Seriola dumerili. The sequence goes on along the minus strand of NW_019174321.1, from coordinate 494,261 downwards.
AGCTGGTGGTGTTTATAGCCACACCCTGATCAGTGATGTCACCACAGATGTTTTGCCTCTTACAGCTGTTGGAAAGATGTAAATCACTTTGTGTTCGCACCGAGATTGGAGACCACCAATGGTTCACTCCTTGTACTTTCATTTCTCTGTTGAAATGAAACGAACAGACGAAGACAGGTGCTTTTCTACCAAGACGTAGCTGAGCTGTGTTGCATTTTCAAGATATTTTCATGACTGTCATTTTAACCACGAACCGGACAACATCTAAAATCTGCTGCTGACATCAACCATCTCCTCAGAAGAAAAGTTTCCCCCCCCATGTAGCGTACCATGTGTGTGTGTGTGTGTGTGTGTGTGTGTGTGTGTGTGTGTGTGTGTGTGTGTGTTACTCACGCTTACATATGTTTGTTTAGCACTTTGGAGAAAAAATGTTGGAGAGGGAGGATGGAGTGAGTGTGTGGGCTGAGCAAGTCCAAAGTTCAGGTGGGTGTGACATTCAACTGGTAGACAGCCCCCCCTCACCTCCCCCTCCCCCTTCCCCCCTCCCCTCATCCCCCCCCCCTCCCATTAGTCAGTGACTCACATAAAAGAAAAAAAAAACAAGTGCAGGCCCTTCGAGCGAAAGTGGGGAAAGAGTTGGAGTTTCGGGGAGGGGATGAGATAAAAGGGAACGGTGGAAGTGGGAAAAGAGATTGAAGAAAGAACACGACAGCTGATTCACAGATTAAGAAAAGGTCGAATTGTCTCTTTATTCATCTTTTTTTTAATCTTAAATGATCTCAACATAAAACTCAGATCAGTAACTTCCATAGAAACGCTGCTTTAAAGACAGAAAGCTGTTTTATTTATATTTAAATGAATACGGAGTTAGTAAAAATAAAACATACACCATATTTACTTTCATATTAACATTAACCAAGTTATGAAGGAATTCAGCAGCTTAAATTCAATTGTCATGTAATGAAATAAAAGAAAGGTCGTATAAACTTTCAGCATAAAAGACTCGAGCCAATAAACGAGTACGGGTCGGATTTATTTGCTGTCTAATCAAGAGCAAGAATTCTTCCAGATGATTTTGCTCTTTTCATCTTTGATCATCAAGAAGCACATTCATAAATGTTAACACAATTAATGGGACCACATTTAATTTCATATCGCTGTAAGAAAAAAAAAAAAAGGGGGAATGTTAGAACTGACAGTAAAAGACGGATATGACCGGAATATTTTCTGCTCTGTGATGAAGAAAAAGTGAGAATAATGACGTGGAAAACTTTCTTTAGTTTCACGTGTTTGATTGAAACTTCCAGCAGAGAAGAAATCAGTCCAACATGGCTGCAGAGCAGAGCTCGTTAAAAAGATGGAGGATTATTGGAAAACATTTTCAGTTCTGGCTCGAACTTTTTATAATGACGGGTGGGAAAAAAAAAACACTTTTCACGACTGGAGCTATAAAACAAAAAAGGAGAAGAAGAAGAAGAAGAAGAAGAAGAAGAAGGTGAGTCACTCAGGTGTAACAGAAGATTAACAGTGGTGGTTTCACTGTTATTGTAGACTGTATAATGGAGTCACTGCAGACGCCTCGTAATTCTTTCCACTATTATGAAGTTCAACTGCCGAGTGTGTTACCGCGGCAACACCTTCCCTCACACACACACACACACACACACACACACACACACAGATTGACACATAAACCTACAAACCTATACTCACATGCTCTGTCCCACACACAATCACGTGCACACACACACACACACATACAGTTAGGCCCAGAAATATTTGGACAGTGACACAATCTTCATGATTTGGGCTCTGCATGCCACCACATTGGATTTGAAATGAAACAACTACAACGGAATTGAAGTGCAGACTTTAAGGTTTAATTCAAAGCGTTGAACAAAAATATATGATTAAATATGTAGGAATTGTAGCTATTTTTATAGAGACGCTCCTCATTTCAGGCGCTCAAAAGTAATCGGACAAATAAACATAACCCTAAGTAAAATGTTACTTTTCAATATTTTGTTGAGAATCCTTTGCAGGAAATGACTGCCTGAAGTCTGGAACCCATGAACGTCACCAAACGCTGGGTTTCCTCCTTTGTGATGCTTTGCCAGGCCTTTACTGCAGCTGTCTTCAGTTGTTGCTTGTTCGTGGGTCTTTCTGCCTTAAGTTTTGTCTTGAGCAAGTGAAATGCATGATCAGTCGGGTTGAGATCTGGTGATTGACTCGGCCATTGCAGAATATTCCACTTCTTTGCTTTAAAAAAAACTCCTGGGTTGCTTTTGCAGTATGTTTTGGATCATTGTCCATCTGTACTGTGAAGCGCCGTCCAATCAACTTTGCTGCATTTGCATTAAACACAAGTGACCCAGTGCCATTGGAAGCCATGCATGCCCATGCCATCACACTGCCTCCACCATGTTTTGCAGAAGATGTGGTGTGCTTTGGATCATGAGCTGTTCCAATTCTTCTCCAAACTTTCTTCTTCCCATCATTCTGGCACAGGTTGATCTTAGTCTCATCTGTCCAAAGAATGCACTTCCAGAACTGGCCTGGCTTCTCCCAGTGTTTTTTGGCAAAGTCAATTCTGGCCTTTCTATTTCTGAGGCTGATTAATGGTTTGCACCTTGTGGTGAATCCTTTGTATTTCCTCTCATGAAGTCTTCTCTTTATACTTCCAGGAGAGTGTTCTTCACTTGAGTGGACGTTGTGAAGGGGTTTTTCTTCACCGTGGAAAGGATTCTGCGAACATCCACCACTGTTGTCTTCCGTGGACGTCCAGGCCTTTTTGACTTCCCAAGCTCACCAGTGCACTCTTTTTTTTCTCAGAATGTACCAAACTGTTGATTTGGCCACTCCTAACATTTCTGCTATCTCTCTGATGGATCTCTTCTTTTTTTCCAGCCTCAGGATATAGTCTGTTTCACCTCCATTGAGAGCTCCTTTCACCGCATGTTGTGTGTTCACAGCAACAGCTTCCAAATGCAAACGCCACACCTGGAATCAACTCCAGCTCTTTTAACTGTTTAATTGATGACAGGTTAACGAGGGAAGAGCCCGTGCAGCCTTGTTATTTTTTTTTTTTTGCAGCCTTCTGAGTCAATTTTCCAATTACTTTTGGTCCCTTGAAAAAGAGGTGGCTACGTATTAAAGAGCTGTAATTCCTAAACCCTTGCTCCAATTTGGGCGTGAATACTCTCAAATTACAGCTGAGAGTCTGCTCTGCACTTTAAGCCAACATTGATTATATAATTGTATCCTGAATATGTTTTCGTAAACAGCTAAAATAACAAAACTTGTGTCACTGTCCAAATATTTCTGGGCATAACTGTATATTTATACACACACTCTCACTCCACACACACACACACACACACACACACACACTGCACTGGAGGTTGCCACTCTGTCCTTTTTAATCCAGCTAAGCAGCTTTACAGGCTCAGAGAAGCTGTCAGGTGTCTCTCTCTCGGAGTCTGTGTTTCGTCTGACTGGAGCCTCGCTGCTCGGAGACATAATCGTCTCGTCGTTCACTCCCTGGGAGAACTGGGAGAACTGGGAGAACTGGGAGAGCACCACCAAAAACCACTTGAATCATTGAGTCCAAGTGAATGCCTGTGCCAAATTTGAAGAAATTCTTTCAAGGCGTAGATATTGCGTCCATGCGAATGGGACGGTCCGAAAACAATATGATAAACGACTTGAGTTGCAGCACGACGAATAAGAAGTGCATTATGTTCTTCACGGTACTCGTTAGTCGCTGATACGTGGACGTTCAGAGACAAACACTGTGTCTTTTTGCTGCTTGTCACAAAGATGAAATATTAACAAGTGGCTATTGTTCACACTGACATCTGCAGGACGTTGGTGCACAGATGTAAATCATTGTTTTGTAAGGACTGTTTTGCTGGTTTGGGGAGTTTGGAAACTTTTATAGGCAAATCCAGATCAGTGGGTCTGATATACAAATACACAGTACATGAAGTATAACGGAGGTGAATGTCATCTCTTGAAGTACAGTATAGTAAGAATATCATTATTTGCTAGTCAAGAAATCAAGTATTTATTTGGTCCACATTATGTTTTGACTTTCACAGTTGATCATAGTGAAACGAATGGAAGCCAATGGCTGCAGGAAATTACATTATGGATGTAAAAATGTGAAGTTTAGTGCCACTGAAGTTTATTGCTGTTACAGTGTACGTAGTTATGAAGTGGTTGTGATTCACAGTCAATAAGTGAAACATATTAAAAACAGACCAGAAGGGTCTGAATATATATTTATACTCCCTTGTACTATTTGGCAACATTTTTAGTCTTTTAGTACCTGAACTATTTACTGTTAACATAGTATTCATATAGGAGTAATACTACTAGCTACTACTAGCGCTATCACTAACTCCGCTACTACTACTACGACTACAACGTGTATTACACTATGTTACTGCAACGAGTTCTAATATTTGTAGTATCAGAAGCTCATAACTTCCCAATCAAGACATGTTCGTGGAAACATAACACAAGAGTTTATTGATCATTTAACACAATAGTAAATAAAATCAGTCCATGTTTATCTCTTTGACTATGAAGCTAATGTAACAAATAAAATTAAAAATGCTAGAAAAGAAAATAAATCCGGCCACATGCTTGTTTTTTTTGTAAATGGGGTGGATGTAATTTATACAACAGCTCTCTGTATAATACAATACACTTCGCCAGCACCTCAAACTACATCCTCTGAAATCTATTTTCTATTATCATTATTACTTATTACTTTGTCCTCACTTGTCTTTGTTGATGAAATATCTTATATATGAAAAGTTATATTTTAATTCCTGTTTATAAATCAGCTTTCAGACCAACAAACTATCTGATTTAGAGCAAACTTACTGACCTGCATCACTGTACTGATAAAGTAATGGTCACTTAAATTTTCATCCATGAAAACATTAAGCTGCTGCTGCAGCACAAAGGAAGCTGGTTGAGTTACTGTTGCTATAAGCTACTTAAACCACGTTAGGACAACTACAACTACTACTACAAACACTTGTAAAGGGAACCTACAAAAGAGTCTTTCACAAACATCCAGGAGCTTTTCTTGCAGGTGAGAAATGGCCTCAGAGAAACACGACGGTTTCATACTTTCAGTGCTTCAGCAGAAGAAGAGTTCAAAGGCTCGGGACCATAAAGGCCCTGTCACCGAGAGCTTTACAGCCAGAGGCCAAGCCGAGCAGGAGCTCCCAGTTACACAGGTATGCAGTCGCTCACTCAGAAACCGGGTTAACTGACTGAGCGCTCGTCTCTCAGGGAGCTTTTTGTTTGAGCAGATGCTAAAATTTCAAACAGCTTTACAGGTGTCCTGTCATCAAAATACCTGACTTTGTTCTCTTCTGTGGCAAAAGAGACATGCAAGCGCTGATGGGACTTTTTACGATAGCTCTGGCTTATGTACGCAGGTAGCAGCACGCTTCGTCGTGGAGGAGATTTACAGGGTTAATATAAGAAAAGCTTTTCATCAATCTATCACTGAACAAAGGAAGAAAAAGAGAGAGAGAAAATGTAGATTTTGACACTGTGAAAATAAAAATTAAAAGATGTATAGCAAGTAGTCCTTTAAAGGAATAGTTCAACATCTATTATGCGTTGTGGAGCTAGCACCAGGAGGCAACTGGCTTAGCTTAGCATAAAGTTTGAAAGCAGGGCGAAACAGCTAGCCAGCTGACCCTCTGAAACTATGTTAGCATGCTAAAATTTGCTAATTAGCACTAATCACAATCACTGATGGGAGTGTGGTCAGTTTTGCAGGTCTTTGGCACAACATATATTAAATGTCGACCTGATGATGGCGCTAGACGAAAAGTCAGAGGATCATCAAAAGTTATTTACAAACTTTGAATGTCTGTTCAAAGATTTGACCTGCTAGCTGCGACCTTTGACCTGCGCTAGCGGAAAATTCAGGGGATGACCAAAGTTAGTCGGATTTAAAGTAGTATAGTAATGTGAAGACAGAAACACTTTTAAAGCCAGAAACTCCTCCCACTTTGTGACTCGTGACTCTCTTGAAAACCATAAATTGTCATTTTTACACATCTTTTTTGATATTTAATGAAGCAAATGAGATACAGTTACACTCTTTATGCTAAGCTAAGCTAATCACCTCCCTGCTCTAGGGTCGTATTTAGCGCACAGATACGAGAGAGACAAAATGTGGCACTATTCCTTTAATCAGAGCATCTTCCCTTCTTTTATGTTCACATTCATTTCCTCTCATTATTTTCTGCCTCCCGTCTCTTCCCACACTCCCCCCCCCCTCCTCCTCTTCCTCCTCCTCCTCCTCCTCTTCCTCCTCCTCCTCCTCCTCCTCTAGTTTTCAGCCTGTAAACTTTTTGAACAGCGATGATAAGAACTGAAACACAAACAAAAGTAAAGTCAGGTGCCTTCGAAAACATGTAGTCCTTTTGTCCTTGGATCATGCGGGGGTGTGTGTGTGTGTGTGTGTGTGTGTGTGTGTGTGTGTAGGTTATGGGAACACACACCGCAGCTGCCGGCCTCCCTGACTACCAGCCGTCAAACAAAAAAAATTCTTTTCAAAACCAACCTCAGGAACCAGCAGAGAGATGATTAAATTCTCCATGCGAGGAGTTCAAAAGCAATAAAAAATGAAATGAAAACACGGGCGGTGTGCGACACAAAGGCCTCATTGTCGGAGGGCGAAGGAATGCGTGTGTGTGTGTCTGTGTGTGTGTAACTGTGGGCAGAGGCCGGGGAGGAATTTGAGTTTTTTTGCATGGAGACAAAAGGTGGCCTATGACAAGGAGAGACGAGAGAAAGGGAGGCAGCGAGGATGAGGCACAGAGAGGGAGAGCAAGACAGACACAGACGGACACTTTTCGTTCATCCGCCTCCGTGCTAACACTTTAGCGTGTTAGCGACTGCCAGAGAAAAGTGAAGTCAAGTGATTATTTTTTTTTTTTTATATGAAGTAGAAAGTAGAGTCATAAAACAGTGAGTAATGTGCAGGAGCTCCGTTCGTCTCAGCGGCAGATGTGAACGATTAAAACGTCGCGTGTCGGAGTCTGGTTTCTAATCTAATGCACCAGTAACACGTCGACTCGTGTGAATTCTCCAGAAAAAAAGCAGCAGATTTATCACGTCGGCTCCTGGATTCAGGACTCATCACAAAGACAGACTTCGACTGTGTCTTAGAAATGACAGAACAGTCAGACTTCAGATAGACTGAGTCTCAATTCATCCGTTGCACAAAGTAGTTTAGTCCTCGACTGTCTTAAGTCGGACTTTCGTACAATGAATTCTGGGTAAGTTAATACTTTTTTCAAAAATGGCGCATCCAACCGCTCAGCTTCGTTCACCCCAACAGAAAATGTGACTTTTCTTTTACTTTGAAAATTCAGACTGGCTGCAGTCTCTAAAAACTCAGCGCAGTTGTCCTTGATTGTTACCATGGTAACATTGGTCTTAGGCCTGAGTTAGCCTTGATGTAAGATGTCTAATTTTCTGGGCTTAAAATGAGTCAGTCTTTATTTTTGTGAAACTTGCGTTAGACTGATTAGATGAATAATCAACCCGGCTGCTGTTTTAGGATCTGATATTTTATATTGTGAGAACGATCTGTCTTTCCTGTATTTTCTTCGTTAGTAATTAAATAGCTTTAGGACAGACTGTACCTCACAATATGATTGTTTTAGAAAATTAGAGGCTGTTTTTGCACGACAAACACTCCAGAGTCTCCTTTGCTCGGTCGTCCCCTTGGAGCCAAAGGCAGATAGAAATCGGTCTAGAGGCCATTGTTGTGACAATCAAAGGGCCTTATCTTCTGTTGAAAGACTTCTGTCTCTCTTGGTGTGTCGACTGTTGAAAGGTCTGAGGTGAAATATTTGCGTCTGAACCGTCGCTGCTGCACAGAAACACCTGCTGAAGTCAGCGACACGCCCCCGCCGAGCCTGAAGTCGACCAGATGAGTGGAAATACAGACAGATGTTTACAACACTGAGTCATCAGCTTGATAACTCACGTCTCTGACACATTTTGAATTGATGACGTTGCATAAATCCGCAACAGAGACATCACCCCCAGCTCTGAAACACGCTTCAGTCCAGGGATATTCAGCGTCATGTGTTTTCATCTCTGTATCTGCGGCTGTTTATTTGGACGTCTGTTTTAACGAGGAGGTTCGACAGGGAGTTCGACATTCCAGGGATCAACGTCATGCTGCAGGACAACACAACGTACATAATGTTATATGTTATGTAATACATTTCCTTTTTCTGTGAATGAATTTCTAGTGAATAAACAACATATATTTGTTCATGAATTGTCCATTTAACATATAACATGAAATATTTGGTGTAAAAACTGATTCATCTCCATATTTTGTCGCTTCCATCAAATGCAAAAGTGAAGCAGCATCAAGTAAAAGAAAAACAAAACTATGTTTTTAGTGTGTTGAGTATAAAGAGCAGAAACTGAAGATAAATATAGATCTGAGGGCTCCAGCGTGAAGGCTGATGTTACGCGGCAGCGATGCAGTCGTGTATATAAACATAAACACACTTATCCACCAGCTTACCAAGTCTTAGACACACACACACACACACACACACACACACACACACGCATAATGAGAACCTCATTTCCTGTAATCCCTCGTCACCCGACCTCTGACCTTTGTGAGGGTGCTGACAGATTTAAGACCCCCAACTTCCTCCGAGTCTGTGATCTGCTTTGTGAAGGGAGGGGGGGGGGTCACTCAAATCCTCCACACACACATTTTGAAAACAATTAAATTAAATTATAACTATATATATTTATCATGTATAATGTTTCTAATATGAGAGCAGCTTCATATTTTTACTGAAGGTCTCAATAAGATCTTTTTCTTCTTTTTTCATCTGATTCTCACATGGAAACAAAGTGATGTGGGTTCGAACAGTAATCATTATTATCTTATCAAGCTAACGAGTCATCAGCTGACTTATTAATGTTTCAGCTGACGTCTTTTTAAAACCAGAATCTTGTCAAAGAGAGGGAAGAGGACGGAGCACGCCGGAGTCTAACCAGACCAAAGTGACATTTGCAGCTCGTTAACTTGCTGCTTAATGTGCAGCTGAGGCAGCCAATTAGCTAAATTAGCTGCCGTCTTGTCTCGGTGTGTCCGTCTGCTCTGCCCATGATGCATCACTGATGTCACCGCTCAGTGCAGCTTTTGATTGGCTGAATCCAAACAAGGTCTATGAAGACGGATACTTGATGGCGTTCGGTTGCATTCATGTAGGTAACTGAGCAGGAAACAGGAAGAGAGATCTACAGAGCAGAAATGCAGCTGGAGCGAACACAAAACATTTCATTTCATTTGTACTTTAAATGCAGAGAATCTGTCACACTAAAGCCCCGTGCACACGCTTCAGGACTCTGCACTCGGTTTATTGTTGTTGAGCTCTGACTGGACAACCAGGCGTTCAGCAAATGGTCACTTCATCATTCAAGATTCAGACTGACAGGAAGTTTCCCCTCCACACGGACGAGGAAAAGTTAATGATAAAACACCAAACGAGGCGATTTGATGTCACTGAGAGGAGCGAACGAGCTGATGCAAAGTTGGACGCACATCAGTTATTAGCGGCGGCGATAACAACCTCAGATTTTCCTTTACACAAAATATGTGGTCGAGAGCAAACAGCAATTTACCTTTACCTGGAACTCCGCTGACAATTGCTTCCTCTGCGTCGTCCTCACATTCAAATCAGCAGCAGGAAGAAGGAAGTCAAACAGTCAAATTGATGACGACATGACAGAACTTGTCTGATCAGCGAAGGAGCAACAGGTTCATCTGAGGGAGGGGGAGAGAGAGAGAGAGAGAGGAAGAGAGAGGAGAGGAAAGAGTGGTGAAGGTGTGTCCACACTGAACTGATGCAAATTTTGGAGATGGACATGAAAAGACTTGGATGTGAGCTGAGCTGAAGACACACGTGTGCGTGTTGGAAATAAGTTTCACTCTGATTTCCAAAGTCGTAAAGAAGAGAGTCAGAGTGGAGCTGTCACTGCGTGTCTGAAGTGTGTGTGTGTGTGTGTGTGTGTGTGTGTGTGTGTGGGTTACAAATCTGAACCTGTTTGAATCCCCCGTTGAATCTCATTAAATTCACCTTCCATCGTTTGAAACTAAACGACTGGAAGCTACTAAATGACATTAAAATGAACGAAGCTAATTACAGTTGCCAACCTGTAGCTCCAACCTGAACATGAACGTTTACACACCTGAGTTCTTCCAAACTATTGGATCCAAACAGCGGAGCTCCTGATGCAGAGCTCCGAGCTTCACGAGCTCCAGACAATGATGTGATCTGCTTTAATGGATGAGCTGGATGTTACAGAGCGGCAGTGTCTTTTTAATTAGCCGCAGCTGATATAATCTGCCACCGCTGGCGTGCTCATTTCAACAGGAGAAAGAAACAAGAAGCTGCAGATTACATATTGAAGATAGAAAGATAGAAATATGCTTTTAAATCTTTTAGATCATAACGTTCCTGAATGTAATAGTTTTTAATCAGGAACAGATCTTTGTATTCTGATTGTCTGCTTATCTTTTCGAAAGTACCCCGCCCTCACTCTAACAGCTGGGGGGAAAAGAAGAAAAGATCTTTTGGATTCATTTTAATTCAATTTGATGCTGTTCCTTTTTTATATATTTCTGTTTGAATCCAGCCCCTGGGGCAAACGGCAGGGTCACGACACGCCGTGTTTCCTCCTTGTTGAGATGGCGACAGATAAAGAGGCAGATGTTGAAATGGTCTTTTGCAATCGTCGGTTTCCTTTGACCGAGATGCTCAGCGGATAAAAGAGACCTGATGGAAGAGCTCATAGAAAAACTATTCTGCCTGGTGCAACATGTTCTGGAAATTCCCATAAATTTCTCCTAATGACACACATGCTGTGGTGTGTGAAGGTGTGTGTGTGTGTGTGTGAGGTGTGAATATGTGCATGGTGTAAGCCAAACACTGTCAAAACAAACCGAGATAAGAAAAGAACGAGTGTCGACTACATATGTGGAGAGTAGATAAGTCTAAAATCAGTGGGTTGGACGATCCTCCACTTCAGCTCGTGTTAGATGGAGAGTCATTTGTTGTTGTCCCCAGAGGATGAATCCTGCTGATGATCCACAGACCTTTATATCCAGCACCAACCTGAGGACCATGAAATAAAATCCATACCTTCATGTTCCCCTCAGGATAAATGCCTTTATTCTTCATCTTCATTTTGTCCAATTCTTTGGTTTATACTCAAATTATATGAAGTAAAATAATTCCAAACTGATACAGCACATCTCAAACATGGAGGCAATTGAAGGTGTTTCACATCCAGACAGACAATCATTAGAGCAACATTAAAAAATATAGATAAAAATGAAATAAATACAAATGTAGTAATAGACCAGAAATACAGTTACAGTGTGGTAAACATCTAAACATCAGCAGCTCCACAGAGATGCTAACATGACCGTAGACTCTGTTTACCTCGACAGAAACCACAACATTTCATCTTAACCTAATTTAAAACGAACTGAATTTCAAAATAAAGGTTTGGGAGAATTTCAAAAATCACTCTTCAACCTTCATGCGTTCGTCTCTCTGAACAAACAACTGATCCTCTCTCTGCCCTTTAGACCTGTGTGATTCAACCTGTGTTTGCGTGTGTGTGTGTGAAACGAGAGTAAAAGATGATGTATGAACAGTGTTTGTGCTGGAATGTGTGTGTGTGTGTGTGTGTGTGTGTGTGTGTGTGTGGGTGTGTGTGTGGGTGTGCTGCTGTACTCGTCAGTGTTTTGGCGTCACCTGTGAGTATGTTTTTCCCTGCAGCACAGAGGCTGACAGGCAACAGCTTGTCTGTTGGCTCTGCATGAATGTCAACAACACACACACACACACACACACACACACACACACACACACACACACACATCAGGGCTCTATTTTTGTTCACTTACTACATCTACTCCAATCTCTGCTTTAAACTTCACAATGGATAAAAGCACCGTAGTTGGACCGTAGCACCACGTATCCTTCCCTTTGGGTCTACTTTCTCAGAAAACATAAAATCTCCTACCATTGTGATGAAATCACACACACTCACACACTCCTGCTGAAACCTGCTAACAGCCTAAACGCTGCTGCAGGGTGAAAAGTTTCCTAAAGCAGAATAAAAACGAGTCTTGTGTCCTGCAGGCGACTCCATCAGTTCTCCTGGCCGTCTGTCATTTAATGTCGATTCCCACGCAACACAAATCTCTTATCTTATTTTCAGACCCAGAATCAGAATCAGCTTAAGTGTGTTTGTGCGTACGAGGAATTTGACTCCTCAGTGTCCTCCAGCACACGGCACCAATAATATAAATAAATGTCCAAGGAGAAACTCAGTTTGTTCCTGTCTGTTAAGAGGGACAGAGGCCGCGGCTCATGCTTTTATTTCTTCTTGTCTGGACAAGAAGAATCAGTCAGTCAGCCTTATCTCGCCTGCAGCTGCTTCACAACGCTGTAACAAAAAACCTAAATAAAACACACATCTCCTCTGAACTTGGAAGATCCAGCTGTAAATCGCAGAATAGTTTGTCGCTCACTATCAGATCTAACCCGTCCATCTTTATCTTTAAAAGCCACCATCATCATCATGTCATCTCGCTTCTATACGTATTAACATTTACCACTTATTAATGCTACTCGTTTATTTATTTATTGGCCCTTATAATAAATCTAAGTTCTTATTTGACTGTAATTCTCGTCACTTATTATAAATGGTTTTATAAAACATATTATCAGGTCGTTCTCTTAATAAATGAAATATATCTTTTCAGGATTTCCACCGACTACAGGTTGATTTCTTCGTTGCCTCTTCTTGTGCTGAAAGGTCAGAGGTCAGAGTTGGCTTCGGAACAGCGACCCTGAAGCTGACAGGGATTGAATATCTTCCTGAAGATCACGTGTAATCGGAAACTGCTTCGATAACTTGACATCAGCTCCCTGGATCTCTCCTGAAACTCTCTACATTCATCACGAGTTATTGTTGCTTCACTGTTTCTTTCTGTCATCACGTCCATCTTCTGCTGCAGTACGTCTCCCGTCCGTGCTTTGTTTCCATGACAACAAACAGCAGACAAAAAAAAAAGGCCCAGGTGAAGGACAATGGAGGAAATCAGACACCAGGGGGTTGTCGTCAAAGGGCTGAAAAAAGAAAAAGTCACGATGTGGCTTCGTAACGCTGCGGCTCATGCACCTGGACACGATGTCAGTGATGATGATGATGATCAGCTGTTGATAATCTCTCACAGCATTTGGAAAATAGATCAAATAGTATTTAAAACTTTTACTCCTGCTTATATTTCAGCCACACCAGCAGCTGTGTGGACGGCTGCGACGGTCTGACGTCCGCTGCTTTGGTCCAAACTGAAATATTACAACATCCATCGAGTGGATTTGGCACAAACACCCACAGTCCCCAGAGGACGATGAATCATAATGACTGTGATGATCCTCTGACCTTTCCAGTGAGGCTCACAACACTGGTTTTTAAGTGAAATATCTCAGAAACTATTGGACTAATTGGACTCCTCATTAGAATAACTCATAATAACTGATGCTGTCGTCACGCCAGTGTGACCAAACTTCTGCAAAACATTTCCTCAGCTGCAGCTCAGACTGACTTCAGTGCTAATTAGCAGCTGGCTGCAGTGCTAGCATGAACAACGCTGGGTATCAAACTGAATTGGTTTGATGATGCTGAGGATTGAAAAATGCCTCGTCATTTCGATACCTAAGGAGTAAATGAGTAAATCTCATTAGTGTCAGTGAGCCAATCAGCACGCAGCATGCTTGGACCAAGTCCTAATAACTCTGGTGATTGGCTGTTTATGGTACAAATTGTAGTTTGTGTGTTTGCGTAAATAATGTGTTGTAATTTTCTTTTTGTTAAACTGGATTTGATGAAAATGGATTTGAAAGTAAAGTATCATTAAGATACACTGTAAGCACCGTCAGTGTTAGCGTGTTAGCATGTCGACCTTGACATGTTTTCAGCAGTCGTCATTCAGTGCTTTTAAAATCTGTAATTACTTCTCTCAACTGCCTTTTACCTGCGAGAGAGAGACTGACAGGAAACAAAGCCGCCTGTAATCCAGTGTTAGTGTTTTGTAATTTGATGAGACGTGATATCAGCCTCTCTGTTTACTCTTCTTCACTCTCCTGGAGCCGGATTAAGTTACTGTCACTTCCTGTTCTTACCACCGAAGTAGAAAAACAAAACAAGCTTCTACTTCTGAGGTTAATGTAACTCCTTCTGATGGAAACAGGATCGTTTGTGTAAGAAAATGTGACGTGATGCGAAAACAAAGAACGGGACAAAGACGGCGTTTTTAAAATGTTAATGTGCATAAAAATAGCTTTATTTCCGATAAATCAGAACCTGCATGCAGAAGCCAATGATTCATTGGCTTCTTCACTCCATTGGTGATTCACATGTGATGTTTGTGACATTAAGCAGCAGAACATACGTTATCTCTCCCATGCGCACTGAACAGACCTGGGGCCGATTTACCATTTATATCTCAATCCAAGGCGGAGGTCAGCCGATACCCTCTGACACACTGGAAGGAAACACGTATCAGTGTTTTCTTGATTAAATGTGTTTGGTTTTTTTTGCGGGGGAGGTAAAAGGCCTTGAACGAGGATCAAGACGTTTCTTTCTTTCGAGGCCAGGATTGTGAATTTCCAAAATACACGTTTGCAAATTTATATCGCTCCGTTTTTGGCTACGAATGAACAAAATCCAAGCAGTAATCGCCCCCCCCCCAGGTCTGCCACTGACAACATGGCTCATCGGCACCACATCCCCTGAACAACGAGATGAACACCAACCACATAAAAGCAATCCTTCTACAAACAAAAACAAACAAACGGAAAAAAAAAAAAAACATAAATACAAAAGCAAAAACAAAAAAAAAAAAAACAAAAGTCTAAAAAGATAATAGAAACTCTTACAACATAAAAAGTTTCAAAACTATTTGCTTCTGAAAATCTCAAACTAGTGTATATAAAACTTTTAAAATCACATATACAACAGCTTAAAAAGGGGGAAACACCCCAACCTGAAAGAAGGCAATAAAATAATTTGACAGTTAAATTAATACAAAAAAAAAAGAACAAGTTGATCTACTGGAGAAAAAAAAATAAAAAATAAAAAACCACTGGAGAACAATGAGAGGAGGTGAGTTAGTATTAGCATTGGTAGTATCAAAACTCATTTACATTTACAGTAAATCACAGGAACGTTACTGCTCAGGGGAAAACAAAAAAAAAAAACAAAAACAAATTTGGCATTTAAATATTTGGTAGATATTGTTTGTTGCCAGGATGTGGCTAAGTACCAAGTTAATTATTTTTTTGTTCGTTTTTTATTTTTTTTAATCTAATGACTATATACAAATCCTTGGTAGACCAGTCTGTGTGCTGCCGGCTTCAGCTAAGAAATGTGAGCATCACACCTTTTCATCATGGCTTCAGCGATCGCTCATAGACCTCATAATGGAAATAAAATATAAAACTAACAACAAACCGTCGGTGTAGCTTATTGAGCAAGCGTCACCCGCCATGAGTTAAAAAAAAAAAAAATTAAGAAGAAAGTACAAAAAAAAACAAAACAAAAACTACCAGTTTTGCCGATCACAGAGCTTAACATTTCTTATCACTGGACAAAATGATCAATAACATTTATTGGATCCATGAATAAAAAAAAAAATTAAAAAAAATGTTGCAAGAGAATGAGTGAGCACCTCAGCGGTCGGGCGTGAAGTGAGAAGATTCACTGGTGAATGTTTATTTGCAGAGGTGAAGATCGATACCACGAGATAAGGCTACAGTTAGCTTAGCTTAGCACAAAGAATGGAAACAGGTGGGAACAGCTAGCCTGGCTCCGTCTCATTTCTTTAAATCTTCATAAAGTGTAAAAAAACAAAACAAAAACAAATTTAGCTTGGAAGCCACTGTAAAACTGCAAAATAAAGTTTTTGTAACACCTAAAATTAAATCCAGTGTGTTGTTAAAAGCTGCATTTATGTTGTACTGAGGTATTGTCATTTCACTGTAATGTAACGTGCAGTATTTTAACCGTCTTTAACTGTCATTAACACGCAGACGCACCATCAGGAGGTGCAGGTGCTTGTTCCCTTTGTACAGAGCCGCGCTAGCCGTTTCCACCCATTTCCAGTCTTTGTGCTAAGCTAAGCTAACCAGCCGCTAACTGTAGCTTCAATCTGAACATCTAACTCAGCAAAAAAGTGTGTGTGTGTGTGTGTGTGTGTGTGTGTGTGTGTGTGTGTGTGTGGAATGTAGGTGTGTCACCCTGTAGGAGCTTGCTGATTCGCCTTCACCATAATAACAGAAAACAAACCCCGGAGGCAAGGCGGTAATTATTATAGTGGTAAAACATCTTCCTTTTTTCTTTTTGAAGTCCTCTTCCAAACTGGCAACGCTGTGTTCGACTCTGTGACCTGGGTCATACAGTATTTGCCAATTTTCCCCGGATTAGTTTAGCTTACTTATCTGGTGCTACGTGCCAGACGGATGGGACTTTCCCTCCTCGCGGAGATAGAAAACATGCCAGAAAGTTTAAAGGAAACGTCTTTTTTTTGTTGTTTTTTTAATGAAGTGTACAGGACGTGAGCTGAACCGTCTCTCAGTGCTCACTCAGCCAGTTGTGCAGATTTTTTTTCCTTCTTCTTTTTTTAAAAAGGCAGAATCAACCATTTGCAAGTACTTGTTGGCCCTTGTTTGGCCCTCTCTCTTATCTCTGTGTAATTTAAGGATAAAAATGAAGAAAAATAAAGTCAGTTCTAATGGATGACAGCATAAAACCAGCGTTCTGAAAAACTCTTTTCTTTCTTTAATTGAAAAAAAATGAAATGTCTTAAATCTCTCTGCATTACAAGGAGTTTGTTTAAAAAATTAAAAAAAAAAATCAAATATAAATGTTCACTTAAAAATCATTTGCTTCAGTCATGTGAGAAGCTTCAGTCCAAGAAACAGGTGGAGAGGAAGAGGAGGAGGAGGAGGAGGAGGAGGAAGAGGAGGGGAAATAAATAACTGGACTGTTAATGTGTACCATACAGAGACAAACATCATTGCACAGTGTTAGTGTTTTTAAACTGGAAGGTGGAGAAAGACAAAGAAGAAGAACGGAGAGGAAAAGGAGAAAGAGGAGTTTGAATTCTCCGAGTCCTCAGTTTCTAAAGTCGTGTTTTTTTTTTTTTGTTTTTGTTTTTTCTTTCCTTTCGACGTGGGAACAAATAATAAAAACACAAAACAGTGCACCGCAGCGGAAACAGTCCCACTCCTGTTGCTCCTTTTTCCTTGTTTGACAAAACCAAAAGAGAGGGACAAGAGTGACCAACGAAGCCTCTGATTGGTTAAGAGAGCACCAATAAAAATTAGCATACATCAGGGAGGAGGAGTCAGTCAATCGATTGTGTTGTCGGGGCTTCTCTCCTGATTCGTTATCGAGCGTCACTCGGTCAGAGGAAAAGTGAGAGGAGGAGGAGGAGGAGGAGGAGGAGGTATTATGATGATGTGATGATGATGATGAGGCACTGTGAGGCCAGGAGCTGGCCCTGATTGGGTTTTTAAGAGGTTTTAACAGGAAGTGAGGTGTGTGTTTGTGTGTGTGTGTGAGGTCGGGGCGGGGCGGGGCGGCGGGGGGAGGGGTTTAGCAGAGGTCGGGGTCTATGCATAGATCTCTGTGGTGGGGGCCTTCTTGTAGATGGGCTTCTTCCCCAAGTCGTAGCTGCCCTCGTCCTTCTTCTTCATGCGGTAGATGAGGAGGAGGATGAGGAGGACGGCGAACATCAGGCAGACGGCGCCGCCCGCGATCAGAGCTGGAAGAGACGAACGAGGGATAAAAGAGACATTAGAGGAAGATGAAGATGCAGCCACGACATTTACTGTGAGAATTGAGGTTGTGGGGAATTATGGATGTTTCGCTGTTTCACCCGACTTTTTAAAGAATAACAGACAATAAAGCAGTTGCACATTAAAGCTGTCTGACTGTCGAGCAGTACGACCGTTTAACGCCGTTTAAACATCGCCGCCACTCTCTTCGGGACGCGTACTGACCTGCGAGGACCTCCGTCTTGTTCAAGATGCTGTCCTCACTGGCGTGGGACATGAGGACGTTGGATGGGTATTCCTCGTTGGGGTCCGCCTCGTTGCCCAGCCGGGGGATTTCGTTACTCTCGCGTACGATGCCCTCCTCGTCGACGGTCGGTCGCACCGGCAGCTCCACCTCTGGGATCTTGTTGTCGCTGACGTCGGGCTGAGGGTGAAGAGAGGAAGTTGAAAACACCGTCTCAATAAACTGAGGACACAATAAACTGTAACTGGATGCTAAAGCTTCAGTAAGTGTGATCTAACATCTGGAAATGTCTCACCTTAACTGATGTCTCGAACTCTGTCTCAGGCAACTCAGTTGTTGCTGAGGAAAGAAGCAGATTCTTCATTTAATCTCAAGTGTTTTAATTTGCGAATTACAGTTCCATAAATACACAGTAAAACATTAAAATTTAAATAGATGCGTTTAAAATGTAATAACCAACCTCCATCTCCAGACCCAGACAACTCCTCGTCATCGTACTCGTAGTAATCGTCGTCTTCGTCATCGTCTGTGAAGCCGAAGTCAGAGCCGTTCGTAGAGTCTCCCGACGACTCCATGTCGTCCCGGTGCGATGACATGGCAACCATCTGTGTGGTTTTCATGGGCATCCATGTCTCCGTCTCCCTGACCTGCTGGGACACCAGAGACAGGACCAGGGGTCAGAGGGATACAACATGGGGGAGCTACTCAGTGTTTGTTTAACATGCCAGCATGCTAATGTCTGCCATTTGGAACTGAAGACAAAGTACAGCTAAGGCTGATGGGAATGTTATTAGAGCAAACTAGAGTAAAAGTCAGGGGGTCAACAGATGTTGACATACAATAAGTAAAGACTTTGACTTTTCTGGAGGCACTAGAGGAAAAGTCAGAGGATTATCACAATAAAAAATAAATAAAAAAATCCTCTGGGAACCATGAACATCTGTACCAAATGTTCATGGCAATCCATCCAGCTGTTGTCAAGATATTTCACTAAAAGCTGCTGTTCAATCACCAAAACACAGTGGACTTTGGCAGGTAACCGGCCGTCACCTGGACGGAGGTTTCTACTCCAAACCGCAGGAGTCTGTTCAGAGATATAATCCCAAAGCAGAAAAACAGTTATTACCAACTGCATGATGGTTACCGGGGCCGAGACGACCGCAAATCCTGACGCGAGTAAACCCGCACATTACAAGACCGACCAGAAACACTTCCGTCCCCTCGGTCGGGTTTTGGATTTAAAAGAAAAACAATTCGTTTAGATTCATTTGTTTCCGAAGCTCCGCCCACAGCAGCACCTTCAAATTAGCCCCACTAAATTTGACTCCTATCTGTCAACATGCTAACAGACTAACAGGCGGCCCTATCAGTCCAGATGATGATGATGATGATGAAGAAAATAGCTCTACATAGAACAGAGACTTGCCCCACAGCCGGCCCACTCATCACTGCCGCTCTAATCACTATGAAGCTTAACACAATGAAGACACATCCACCTCCTTTAATCACATTAGCACACTTAATTTCATTGACCATTTGCTCAGTAAGCAACCTAAATGGGATTAAAACACACACACACACACACACACACACACACCCCCATCAGCCTAATTATCATTACAGCACACCACATACATACGATTAATCAGCATTAGGCCTAAAGTAAACAGAGGCTGTGGAGGTAAAACGAGGTGAGAGAAGCTCATCACCGGGTCCTGAACTTCCACAGGAGACTTTTCACCCACTCTGGTATTTTCCATTATATGTGACAAACATTATGATCATATCTTGTTTTAAAAAGTGGTTTAAAGTAAAGTTCAGCTGAAAAGACCAAAGATCTGAGAAAAAAAAAAGAAAAATGATGTTGCATCTTTTTCTTTTGTCACATTCACAGTTTAAAAACCTGGAAAATACATTGATGCCTTGCTGAAAACACCGTAATCCCATCAGGCAGTAAATAAATCACTGTAGTATCCATTTAATTGATTAGTCAATTAGGAGAAAATTAGTTTAACTGCAACTTTGATCATCGATTCATCGTTTTAGTTGCTCAATTGAGCAAAAACTGCAAATAAAATCAACCTAAATTAAAAATAAAACTGATGTGAGATTTTATATTCTCTTGTTTTTTAAGTTTTTATATCATCATCAATTGAATATTTTGGGATCGTTAAATGGACAAAATAAGACATTTCAATTTTTGAAATTTGTGGCGTTTTGCAAGTTTTTTGTCTAACTTTTATCAGACTAATTGATTAATCAATTAAGCAACAGATCAAGCGATTAAAATAACGATTACTTCGCCCCTAACCGAACGCAACATGAGCATCCATTGATATACATTTATTCTACTTATATTCTACTTCCTCCCAGCTACCGAAGCAAAGCTCTGATTGATAACTGCATTGATCACATGCAGACTGACGGCGACGGTTTCTGAAAGAAAACCAGAGACGCTAAAAGAGAGAAGAGTGAGTCTTCCTCTCCTCCAATGAAAACTTCCATTTACTGAGAAGAAAAGATGACCGCAAATCACACTGGAAACATGCCTGGGCATCCCACAACATCCACACACACACACACACACACACACACACACACACACACACACACAAATTTGAGTATGATATATATATATCTTGCCATTCTGAGGTCTTGTGAAGTGGGGGGGGGGGGTCTTCATTTTAAGGGTTAACTGGTGGTAAAGCCTGCCCGGGGCCTCTCAGTATTGTGTGTGTGTGTTCAAGTGCTTGGCATAGTAACAGTGTGTGTGTGTTTGAAGGTAATCCTCTCTGCCCTTAAAAAGTAGCCTATATGAGTCGGGGGGGGGGGATCCTCCATTGTGACTGCACAGCGGCTTCAAACAAGGGCGACCATTTTATACTGTGACTCTTCTCAGCAACAAGGTGGACTGACTCCTGTGCTCTTTGTTTTTAGTTTCAGTCTACCCATAATCCTTTTCTTTTCTGTGTGTGTGTGTGTGTGTGTGTGTGTGTGTGTGTGAGAGAGAGTGAGACACTGTTACAGCAGTTCCACCTATCACTTTATAAATATATGCTTTTTAACTGGCTTTACACTGGATGTTGTTTTAAACACTGTAACACATCACTTAAACTTTAAACAGTTATTTCAACCATTTATTCATCATTTTTTAAACCAATTTCAACCATCACTTTTAGCTAACTGTTTCTACTCATCCTCACTAGTTTTTATGTTCTCTCAATCACACGTGATGTTACAAGTTATTTTCCTCCTAAACAAAAATATGTGCTTTAATCAAATCTTTAATAAAACTTTAATTTCTTTCTAATTACTTGTGCTAATGGAGGAGGCACTCCGCTGGGCTACAAGTACCCCCGGTTGTGGATCACTGCTCCATTATGTCCTCATTTAAACCCACTGGGGAGCTCTGATCCTCTGTGTGTGTGTGTGGTGTGTGTGTGTGTGTGTGTGTGTGTGTGTGTGTGTGTGTGTGTGTGTGTGTGTGTGTGTGTGTGTGTGTGTGTGTGTGTGTGTGTGTCTCTAATACAAAAGCTGTAAAATGGTGACTGCCGGCTCTTCATTTCCTCGCTACTGTTCAGATGAAAGTCGATTGCTGCCCGGGCGTGCTGGGACAAGCCCGCTGAGTCACATTATAAAGAATCGCACTCATACACACAATAATGTGGATTCATCGGCCAGGCCTATTCACTCACGTAACACCAGCATGAGTCATTTAAACATCTCCTTTTTATTCCAGTAACACTAATATTTTCACTCCCCGAGGCTCGTTCTGCTGTTCGTCTGAATCAAACTGGTTTAAAGGCCATGAAAACAGCGGTTGTTCAATCATTTTATCACCAAATCTGATATAAAAAAAAACCACAATCACACACTCCTGTTGAAGCAGATTAGCTGAGTTTTAGAATTAAATTGACTGAGTAATATCAATTTTTGTTTTACAAGTCTATAATCTCTTAATTAATCTCAGGGAAAGTAGGTTTTTCCTCCAAGTAAATATTAATGTTTTAGATTAACTGGATTTAAATGATTAGAAGTGTACTACCTGAACAGTAACTTTCCCTATAATGAATAACAAATATCATATTCCTTTCCAGGAAATTATGGATAGGTAAAATAAAGACTTTTGATGTTTGCTCCTCATTAAATCATGAATATTTTTATGTCACAAACCAAGTTTTCATGAGCTTTAAAATGGGATAACTCGCACTCACTGCACTCTGACTGTAGATGCATGAAGTGGACGTGGTAACAGAGATGTTACAGATTAATCCAGAGTTAGTTTTACAGCTTGTTGTTGTGAAGGATAAAAGAAAAATCTCATCTGTTAAGCCCCTGAGTTTTAAAAACAAATCTACTGCTTGTGTCTTGGACTTTATCTGATAAAAAGACGACCAGTTCAAAATCCACTGTGTTCATCCCTGTCGGTGTCCCGCAGTGTCAATAAAGCTTTTCCTACCTGGCTGATCCTGACCTTTAAACCCCCCCCCGCCCTCATGGTGAAATGTGGATGTACATTTGTATCCCAGAGTGTTAAAAGAAACTGGTGACTGAACAGTGTAATGTGTAACAGGCCTGTCTCAACAGGCCAAGACAGAGGAGGAAGAAAAAGATCAGACGCTGAGAGACTTCTGTTATGTTTTGTCATGTTAGTGTTAAGTAATGATGGCAGCTTCTATCAGATGTGAGGGGGGGGGGGTTGTTCCATCTTTACTATATTCTCCCCGGAGGCAGAGCCAGAGCGGGATTCAGGCCAAGTTTCACTCAGTCCATACAAGAACAAGTTCACTCTGTTCTGAATCCAAGACTGTACTCGGGAACATCAGACCCAGCAACAGAGCAGAGGATGAGGCCGGAAGTCAAAGCCGAACATCGCTCTGAAGTCGTGTTAAAAACCTCCCACAGGAGTCTGGAAGCGACGTGTTGCTCTGTTACTGTACAAACAGAAGAAACATGCGCTCACCCTGCACAGAGTGGCCAAAAGAGAAAGGAGGGAAAGTGTCTGAACTGTGGTTATGTAACCAGGCAAACATGAAAATCAGCTCTCACGTGGTGATTTTACAGCCACTGAACGAGGGCCTGTCTCATTTGTTAAACCCAGGTCCACTCGGTCGTGACGGCCTGCTGGTCAGGTACTGGGACTCTGGTGAAGCTTTAGGACGATTTTCTTTTGTATAAACTGAATAAAAAGAGATAAACGCTCAAGAAAATATAAATAAAATGTATATTTTAGTCAGGATTCCTTCTCCAAACTCTACAAAAGTCATAAATTCATTCATTGGATATGTAACCTAACATTATAATTAATCCCCCAGTGTCACTGCCACACATGATCTCAGAGGGAAAATATTGTCTTCACAGCCTTAATGGAGTCAAACTCTGGCTACGTGCGTTACAGCAGAGCCACAGAAGTCAAGACAAAACATCCTGGGAAAACTGATTACTTAATTACAACAATATATACTTAATGTGCAGGGGATGCACAAGAATAGACCGTGGTGATAATTGATGCTAAAAGCTCACGATTACCATCTCTACTGTGTCAAAACAACAATGAAAAATCACTTCACAACCAAACACGTCACCGTCTCCGTCAGCGGTTGAATACTTCTACCTAATGTGGCGGATGTGGAAAACGGCCAAACCAACGACTCTGAGAGAGACAAATGGATTTAATGGAGAGAAGTGGGGGAAACAATATTCCCGTTTGCAGCGGTGACGCACGGCATGTTGGGTATTTAATCTAATATTGCACCACAGCATGGGACAACAATGGAGTTCACTGCTCTCAATTTCCAAGAAACAATAAGGATTCAGTCGCTAAAAATATGAGCTATTCAACCAAATTCCTTATTTTAATTTAATCCAATAACAGACAATGACACCTGCTCTTATAAAAAGGACTTTAAAACAGTGATTATCAGTTCAGATAAGCTTTTATCTAGGACTCATTGTCCAACACAAAGCTCCGAGTCATCTCACAGCCAAACAAAGCTCCTCTTTGTCTAATGAAAGCCTCTTAATTACAGAGCTCATTTCGCCTTTCTGTGTCAAACATCCACCATGTGACTTACAAATCATCTCAGAAGGGAATGAATCAGAACATTATGTTTTCTAAAAAAAATTTTAAAAAAATGCACTGTGGAAAAACAGGTCACACTGAGGGCGTACTATGAAAATAGTAAAGAAAGAAAAAGCCTAAAAAAATCTCACAAAAATGAAGCTATTGTGTAGCTAATGTTTGGCACTGACACAACGGGGTGCAACTAATAACTTCCATTAAATATGACAAAGAAAAAAACATGGGAAGCAGCGAATATTTGGCTTTTTTTGGGGTGTTTGATAAATGACTGAAATGATTATTATAATTACTGCCAAAAAATTTTAAGTTGATTTATTAACTGACTAATTAATCACTGAGTAACAACTGTAGCTCCAAACTGATTAATCAACTAATTTGACAATTAAATGCTGGTAATTTTTGTGCCCTTTTTTTTTTTGATTTTCATGATTTTTGTAAACTCTACACGTATTTAACATTTGTTCAGATGTGTCTTATATTTGGCTCGTTATTAGGTCTTGGGTACTATTTAATAAAATAATATGACACTAATTGACTTAATAATGTAGGGTCAGATTAAGGAAAGCCTCTCTGCAGCTGGTAAAACCTGAAATCTACAAAATTTACACCTCAGTCTCTGCTCTCGTCCTTGTTTATCCTGCCTTCTCTCAGCATGGAGGTCCTAAACTTTCCAGTTTCTCCCCAATTGTCCGCATTCCCTGAAAGGCAGTCTGTCAAGACACCCGCCACCCGGCCTTTGGGTCTGTCCCTTCCATTGACACCGAACAATGCCGGTGGACGCCTCGAGAGCATATCAATGACCAAGGTAACCGGGGATAAGCCTCCAGCAGCCTCCCTTCATTAAACTGGGGGAAACAATCCCTCCATCTGCCGACACAGAGAGAGGCATCTGTTCCATTCACACAGCGGCGTGGAGGTGGTGCGGAGTATGAAAAGACAGAAAAGAAACACCAGCACGCTGGAATGTGCTTCCTTATTCTTTGTCATGTCCAACGTCTCTTGACCTTTTTCAAGAAGAGACAATTATTGTTGTTCTCCAGCCTCCTCCTTCTTCTTCTTCTTCTTCTTCTTTTGGTCTGAGGTCATTACAGCAGCCAAAATAAAAAAAAAACCATGAACGGTATTAAAAGTCTAAAGTGCAACTCTTCCCTTCACCTCCCAACATTTCACTCCCTCCATTTCCCATCCTGTTTTTCAACTCCCCCCTCCTCCCCTGTCCTGCTGCTGGGTGATACTTGAACCAGCAGGATTTGCACTGTGTATTGTGTCGCCTGATCTGCTTGTAAGATGCACTTCTGACCCCCTGACGTAACTCAGCCAAAGGACACACACACACTTACTTGGGGAGTGTAAGGCCTTAAGTTTATGGATCCAAAGGGCCCCATAAGGCGTGACATATAATGAGGTCATTACTTAGTTAAAATGATAAAGTTGATCCACTGTTTTATTCAGAGCACATTCACATACCGTCCCTCACAAGGCCCAGAAATGACCGACCGACTATTTCCCACGTGGGCTTCATTTGTCCTTTGATATACAACAAGAGCAGTGCACACCCACACATGTACCTTTAGCTCTGACAGTCGAGCTCTACATTCCTCCTACCTATGCCCCGTCTATCTATAGCAGAGTTTCCACCTACCTGCACCATGTGCGACTCTACGGCAACACGACACGCTCGGGGAGAGAAGACACAACGTACAGATGGAGGACGGGTGTCAGATGAATGTACGATGAGGCGCCCAGCAGAGTTTTTAGTGTAAACAAAAACTTAAACTGAACTTGGGAACAAACGTCAGTGATAAAATACTCTAAAGTCTCAGTTGACATTATCTTATTGCAGATACTGTATACTGGTATTGGTGTATAAGTATATCAGCTGATAAGAAACAGGAAGTTAGTTGGTTGAAGGTCATTTGGAAACACCGTCACCACTACAGTTTGCCAGTGTGTGATTTAACAAAAAAGAAATCTAAGATATGTTTTCCTTTTGATTGATTGTTTGTTCATGTTAAACAAAAAAAGTATTAACAGCCCATATATCATCATCTGATTTCTGATCAGTATCAGCACAGTAACAGGTGGGGCTACAGCTCTGTTGACTTGCTTTTCCCTGGAGCTACGGTCGAAAGAAATGGTTGAAAGCTCTGGAAAAAAAAACTAGGAAGTGACCCATGAGTTTAGATTATTTTATCACAAATGCTTTGCTTTTTTTTTTTTTTTTTTAATCAAATCCTTTCATGAATGGTTTAAAACAAGCACTGATGACACTGGCCTGAAGTCTCCTATTGAAATATGATGGTGATATGATTAAGCTCTTACAATTACCACATATCTCAAAACAAATGCGTAAATAATCAAAAGTTGCGGCGAAACCCTGAATCTATAAGATTGTTGGAGTATCCAGGAGATTCTGTGTTTGCACGTTAAGTAATATTGAGGTTAAAATCTGAAATGGGAATACCAAACGTGTCCGGAACCAGTGGCTCCTCCGACTTCGTAACTCTGTAGATATAATCACTACGGATGAAAAATATGAAGGTTTGCCATTTAGACATCTGAGTCAGTCCGGGCTGTGCTTTCTTTATCACAAAGACAAATATGACTCAGTAAAGTGAGTAATGTTGTAGCATTTAACTTTGACAATGACCTGGGCCACTCGCCGTCTATTTGACTGTTCACTTCCTGACCATGTGAGATAAGACAGAGGCTGTTCAGACGGGCCAGATGTGCAACAGAGAGTGGTTATTCAGCCTCTGCTGATAAGCCTAATTGAGTTTTGATGAGCACCACCTGGGGGAACGTCCTGGGTCTTATCGTAATGGCCTTTATTGGTCACTCCCTCCCACCAATGAAGACGCGCTGCCACATCAATTGGATGATTTCCCCCGTTATTACCAATCCCACGACTGGTGGACAAATAAACCAAAAGCCTGCAGCGAGACGAATGCGTACAGGAGCCATGCCTCTCTAATGTCTTCCCTACTCTTCCATCTTCAAAACTCTTTGATGTCTCTCCCTCAGGCGAGCGTATCACTGCCTTGGATCAAAGACATTACAGCCCAATAGACTAAATGTAAGCTGCAGAAGAGTTATTATCAGCCGAAGGATCGGCTTCAGGCCTTAAATGGCAGGAAGTAATAAGAAAAAGGCAGGAAAAACAGGAAATATCCATCAACTTGTGTTTAATAATAGCCTGAAAACGAAGAGTGGATATGAACGATTCCAGTAAACAACTGACTTATTTATACTTTTTAAGGTTGAGAAATGTCCATTCATTAACAGCGGAGGATTAGTCACAATAACCCCCATTCATTTCCAAAAAGATATGCTTAAGTAGACTCTTTATCCCATATGGTTCCACTTCTGGCTCGAAGTACCAGACAACTTTCATTCATTTATACTTCCATTATTTTCAAAAGATGCCATGAATAAGTCTCGTGTCAATTTAAATTACAGCTCACGTCGAATGACGCCTTCCTCTGACACTCGTTAACACAACGTCAATGTTCAATCACACTTGATTAACAGACCTCTCTCTTATGTTGGTTGTTAATCTTAAACTTCATCCAGCAGACATTAATACATCATCTGGCTTGACTCACAACATGAATAACCAGCATCAGAGATAAAACTTTAAAAAGGAAGGAAACAAAAAGTTATTATAAGCTTCCTTGCTGAGAGATAGAAGATATTGATACCACTCTCATGTCTGTACTGTAAATATGAAGTTGGAGGAGGCAGCCGGTCGTCCTGGCTAGCTGCTTCCCTCTGTTTCCATTTTTTAAGCTAAGCTAACTGGCTGTAGCTTCATATTTGATTTAGAGACATAAATCTTCTCAGAGAACCCCACAAAATGTTGACCTACTCCTTCAACGTGTATGTGGCGTCGCCGAGTTTGTCAGAACGAGGATGTGCCTCTCCGTTTGGGTCGGCTAAGAAGCCAAGACCCATGCCACACAGTCGGCCACTACATTCCTCTCCTCTGTACAATGGAGCCAAGGCACTCTACGCACAGAGAGAGACGCAATTAAAAAAAAAAGTTTGGGCCAAGCCACCGAGAGCTGCTGTTATGGTTCTTCTAAGTTCAGGGTGTGAATTCAGCTGCCGCGACGTCCTGCAGTGACGGGCAGGAATAACAGCACCGCATGAGTAGGAAAACCATACATCATCAACTTTTAACATTTTTCCTTTTCCTCGGTTCAAGTTTACACACAGTTGGTACTTTCCAGAAAAAGATTATGCATTTTTGTCCGTTTCACAACATGTGGCATCTCTTTGCTAAATCCAACAAAAAAAAAATATATAATCCTCTCAAGGATAATGGCAGCTCCATCACTTCATGACTGAAGGAAACATGTGGTACAGACACACACACACACACACACAAACACAAAGGCCTAACACTACCACAAGTTAATCACAGCTGAATTATGTGGATTTGAAATGGACAAGGCGGCCTCTGTTGTTGACAATAGGTTTAGTGACTGTGGTGCCCACATGGGCCGGCTGAGTGAGCCACTGGTGGTCCAATGTAGAGAGGTAGACCTCACACACTGTGATAACACACAAGTGCAAAGACAGAAAGTGACACAGGGACACGTACACACACATTAATGCTGAACCACACTTACCCACACACACACCCACACACACACCCACATCAAAGACATACTGTATTATTGAGACACATTTGTCAGGGAGGATGTCTGAATAAGGGGAAGCCCTCATACCACCAAAAAGCCCTCTATTATCCCCGGTGGCTTTGTGTGTGTACATGTGTGACACGCTAGGTGAGTTTAGTTTTGTTTGCAAGGAGTACATCTCCAGAGAACATCAGAGGAGTTCTACTTAACCCAGTCAGCCTTTGCCTTGGAAAAAACCCCCACAACAAAAAACACACCTATAGAATAAAAGACTTAAGTCAACAACTAATGGTTCCTTAATGGCCACTACCGGACCAAAACGCCTCAGCATCCCAATTCCCCCGAGATGCACAAAACTCGCAGAGCCCAGCCGTAGGGTACCAGATTTTGATTATCAGATTTCATGCTCACTCCCTCCATTTTTTTTTTTAAGTCAGATAAATCTCTTCTGCTTTGTAGAGGGGAAGAACCACAAAGTGCATCAGTGCTGCTGATAGCTGCTAACAGTCTGGCTTCAGGCCTGGAATAACCATCTGTCAAGAGTATGACAGTATGTGTCGTGGGACCAATATCAAACGGCCACCCCCCAAGGCTCGGTGATAAATTTCCCGATGGAAACACAGCGAGGATCATATTCCATGGGTCTCGGGATTTTTACTAGTCCATCATAAAGCCACAACAGAAACTGGTGTTAGTTTCCCAGGCTGTCGATGTAAACAAGAACGTGCTGTTAGTCAACTTTTGTTGTTATGAGGGTTAAAAATGTGTTTGTGTTCACTTGTGGAAAAAGCACAGTGGTGTGCGTCCAAAAAAAAAAACTGGCACCCTTGAAGATAAGGAGGTAAAATCTTGAAATACAAGAGTGCAAGAGTGTTGTATGGTTGAAACTACTTGTTTCACACATGCGGAAAAACATTTAAAGACCTTTGAGAGAGGGTGAAATTTCAACTTTTTTATGTCTTTAAAAATGCCTTTTTAAAAAGGAATCTGAAATCAGTGCTTTGTATGACTTTTAAAACTCACAGATAGCCTGTGTGTTTAACTAGAAAGCGGATCAGGCACAAAGAACCCCCCCCCCCCCCAAAAAAAAAAAAAGTTGGATGAAAGTGACATAACCAGAATAGGAGGGGTTTTATGGTCGACTTCTGCCCCTGAACGTATTCATATAGTTCCCGTTACAACTGCCAGAATATGTAGTGGTTGAAAGGGGGTGGAGGGAAGGGGGGGAATCAGATTCTCGACTGCTCTCCATCAGAGGCAGGAAGGACAAAAACCTCCTCTCTCTGTGCCAACATTCCACGGCCCAAAGGGATTTTATAGACCAGCGGACAGCAATGCAGGAACCATTATTACATCCTAGTGATACTATTTATCATGCTCCCTCTTTCCCTCCCTGCTTTCCCCACGTTCCTTTCACCACACAGGCTTTCACTGCACCCCATCATGCAAAAGAGACAAAAAAAACTTCCTTAAAAAAAAAAAAAACCTGGCTCATTCTCGTGCAAATGACATTTTGGGGGGGGGGGGGGGGGGGGGGGGGGGCTAAATGCAAAACCAGTGACATACCAACAAGATATAACAAATGGACTCAACCCAGAGGCTCCAAAGGCAACAAGCTGGGGTTTGGTGGTGCAACATGGATTAACTCCCAGCCAAAGAGGATTTTTTCTTTTACCCCGATTAACCACCAAAGTTGTTACCGCAAGCACATTTGGTAAATGAAGATGCTCTGATGCTGCCAATTGAAGTGAAAACCACAAACAGTTTTTTTTTTTTTTACTTTGGCCCATTTACGATTTCCATCCACTACCATTATGCAAATATTAGTTGAAGGAATTTGAAGTCGGTTCAACAAGATTAACAGCTGTTGGTGCTAATTTTCCACTTGAGTGCCATTAAACCATCCAAGCATGACAAGATGATGTCACTGTTTGAGTCACATGCTTCAAGAATGCAGTGTTTCCCACAGAATTAGATTCAGCAGGTTCTGCGCACCCCAAATGACAGGTACACAGAGACAGACGGGGACGGTAAAAACTTTATGGATATCTTGGCGGTCCACCAGCCCACCAATGGCTGCCACAAATAAAATCTCTCTCTTATCAATACTTCAAACTTCAACCAAGATTTTCCCACCAATTTTCATTGTTTCCATTCCATCCAGGTTTTTTAAGCACAAATTAAAAAATGTGCATAAAAACAGGTGGATATAAACACACCCAATCAGTCCGAAAGCTCAGTCTTTCCTTTATGCTTTTTGGTTGAAACACAAAAAGCAGTTACAGTGCTTTTCTATCTTTCACCTTCACCCGATACTTTCCCCTCAAGGTCTTGCAGTGGCTTGTGTTCCCATATGTGGCCAAACATGGGCAGAAAATGCTGAGGCCAGTGGAAAAAAGCCATGAAGAACAGGATTTGTTTGTCCTGGTCTATCTTGGACAAACTGATAAAACTGTATGGCGCTTGGCTGGCTACAGCTCAGCATATCTGACAGAAATCAGAGTGGTTGACTTAAAAACAAAAAAAACTCTACAGTGGGCAGCAAAAGACTTTGTTAAATGAAGCAATAACTTCCCAGAATTAGAAAATGATAAGTCTTCTGGCATCCAGTTGATAAGAAAGCCAACTCAATCCATTGATAAAAACATTCCAATCATGCCTGTGGCTCACCCAAAGAAGCCCTTTTTTGCATTCAGAGCACGCACCATTGTCAGGTAGTAGAAACATTGTTATCGATTAGCTGGGAACGCCAAACCCACATACCAATAATGACCCCAGTGGGTAGAGAGAAGAAAGGGCTGGAAGGAGGGAGAGGAAGGTGGAGGGAAGGATTGCCATAGCTCAGAGGCTAAGTATCCATCAAAGGAAAGTTCAGAAAAGAGAAAGAAAAAAAAGGGGGAGAAAAGCTGCCGAGGTTTACCAAGGAATAACAATTGATCACACGGACAGCAAGGGACAGAGGAACCAAAAGCTAAAACCTGCAGAGTAAAATCTCATTTAAGGGGCAAAAAAAAAAAAACCTAGAAAAAGAGCACATTTTTGTGGGAAAGCTGTAGGTGTACCCATGCTAGGCTAGGCTAGAGGAGAGCAGTGTCCCTTATGAAAAGGCCCCAGGGCCCTATTGAGATCCCTCCAAGTGTGCAAAATCCCAAAGAGGGCTGGTCAAGGTCACCAAAGGTCACATTCCAGAGGGGAAATCAAAAAAAGGAAGAAGAGAGGGGAGAAGGGAGCGGGAGGGGACAACAAGATGAGGCAGAGTGAGCAAGCAGAAGCTACATGGCTTTGAGGAATGTAACAAATTGTAAAGGCGAGGTGGATCCGACCGACAGTGTGTCATGCCTGAAGACTGCTGAAGTTCACCCCTATAATTGGGGATTAGTGTCCCTAGTATTGCTGGCTCCATCAGGGGAAATTTCCATGTGTCACAGTACGTCACACTGAAGCATGTGACACTCTTGTCTCTGAAATGTTGCTTCTCTTTTAAACCACTTTAAGACTACACTGAATCATAGCTGAGACATGTACTCAAACCTAGAGTGACTAGTGGAGTCAGGCATTTACTGCTTTTCGCCCTTTCAAACCATCTGCACTGACCAACTGCGCTAACTGGGAGGGCAGGGTGCATGTGTTTGTGTGTGGGTGGCATCCTGGTGGCTTTCACTAGCACCCCAGTCATCACAATTAGAAATCAGTATTCAAAAAGCTGTATATATTAAAACTCACAAATTTCCTAAGTTAATTTGTTTAAAAAAAAAAAGAAAAGAAAAGATAAATATTGATGTGTCCTGTATTCTACGTATATGCACTAATTCAGGCCTAAGCAAGCAATACTCACAGGTTTCTAATAATTTGTAACCATCTATGCAACATGAAAAATACAAAGCACAGGTACCAAACAACTGCTTTCTGCTACCATTCTTCAACGATGCAGTGCATGCAGAGGTCCAGACAGGATAAATCAGGCAGAAAATATCTAACTCTTATAGTTTTTTGAGTTATTGGTTTCAACAGGGTGGTTGCCTGTGAGAGGAACCCACCAATTTCAGTAGTGTTTTATAACAATTTCATTTCAGCCCACCAACACCACACACAGACCACATACATACACCCATCCCACTGGGTCAAAGCATGACGTTCTCTGGTGTTTGAATAACAACTCGTTTCGTAAACAGTTAATGAAACTATGTGTGGGTGGCAGAAGAATAGAGGTGCCAGTGCGATGCAGGGTGACATGTGCACCATAAAAATGCTAGAGAACAGAACAGACGTGGTATAACATGGAAAAGCCCACACAAACAGAAAAATCCAAACTGCCAAATTGAGGATAGGGCACACCCTGAAAATAATTACAGCACATAACTCTCAAAAGTCAGGAAACTACACAGGGAAAATTTCCAATGCCTTGTGAAATAACATTTGTCAGCCATCTCCAATTCAGTGACGCTCCTCCACACACAAATTCTTTTGGTGTGAAGTCAGCCTTTTGCTTCTCACAACACAGCAAGACACTTACCAAGACATTTAACTTATCCCCTTTAAGTGGATCCCCAAAGGAGCGTCCACTGCAGAATGTGTAAGACAAAACATTTACAGTTACTTACTGTTATGAGAATTAATTCTCATCTGAAAGTTTTCCAGATTGTTAACTAAGCAGCTGTCAAAGCTAGTATTGCAACAATAAACAGTGTGTTATAGTATCTACACTATCATTATACAATGCTTAGTAATAATCATTAATTATTTTGATAATAATCTGTTTTGTATCATATTAAACTGATTATTTCTAGGCTTTGGACTGTTTCTGGGCACAACAACACGTGAAAACATCATCTTCAACTCGTTTATCAATGTTTTCTGACATTTTATAAACTTAAACGATTAATCAAGAAAATAATTGACTGTTTTTTTTTTTAATTATTATTCTGGGAAGATAAGACACTAAAACCATAACATATGGACCTCCACGGGCTAACATGCATCTACATTTATGGATAGGGATGGAGGAAGGTGTGAGCGGGGTTAAATTAAGTGTATGCCAACTTTCACTGAGGATAATTGATCAAAGAGAGCCAATGGTGTAGAAAAACCAGCCCCAGATGTCCCAGCGATTGAAAAGTGACTTGCCAGCTTCCCCCATCTGGGCCCCATACTGGATAATAGCTGCGGTCTACAGCTGCCTCAGTGTGACCCTCTCCCCCAGACAACACACACTAACACACTGGACTCCCAGCCCCAGGTTGGTAATGAAGCTAGGTAGCTAACAACACCGAGGCTTTGTGGACCATCCAACTTATCAACTTTGAACAATACCAAACATGTTTTTCGTTCGTTTGAGCTTCAGAAAACCGTTAAAAAAAATCTAACGTAAGCACTGCCTTTGAAGTTAAATCAAAGCTATCTGAGTCGCCTTAACGTTAGCCTAGCTTAGCTGGCGTTACCAAGGGAAAAAAACACAACTTTCCAAATTAAACTTTAGCTATTTTTTTCAGAAACGTTTAGTAAAACAACTTACCGACTCTGAGAAAACGGAGGCAGACAGAATCAACACGAGGCAGAGGTTGAGCATGGTTGTCCTTCTAGGTAGCGTTACAGTTACAAAATTAAAAGTAAAGTCTTGATATAAAAGCAGCGATAGCTTTACGGAGATTCAAAACTAAACCAGTGACGTCAATACGTAAATCTTCAGGTAGAGTTGTTTTCGTGTTTGCGTCCCAAAATATAGTCCAACAAAACAATTCAGAGGCTGTCCACCTTTATCACCTTAGCCGTGTCTTCTGATGCTTTTCTTTCCGATGTCTAGTTCACTTTACCAGGGCTCAGCGAGCGCCGCTGCTCTATATAGTCTCTAAACTCTCGACCAATCAGCATCGAGGGACGTGCCGCTCTCCCCCTACCTTCTACACAACTTACGGTAAATCCGTTCAACAAGTGGCCACGCCCCTAGCGGCAACCGAAGGGGAGTTTTTTTTTTTTCAAAATAAATGCATAAACAACGTCATATTTACATTTACATTTACTCCAGGGCTGTGATGAAGTACAATCTTAAAGTACTTGTACTTTATTTGAGTATTTCCATTTCATACTATTTTATGCTTTTATTCCACTTCATTTATTTTCTAAAGCTTTAGCTACTACTTTGTAAATTGTAAATTCAAAAAATTACTACAAAATATAACCAACAAATAAAATGATTTTTTTTATGCCAATACTTTTATACTTTTATTCAAGTAAAATTTTCAATGCAAGACATAACAAAGTATTTCTACACTGTGGTACATCTACCTTTACTTAAGTAAAGGATCACAGTACTTCTATCTATCTATCTATCTATCTATCTATCTATCTATCTATCTATCTATCTATCTATCTATCTATGTTTATTTCAGAAAAATCTAATGTTGCCACCGATTTTTTATTTGACTACATTAATTGCATGATAAGTTAATAATGGGTCGTTTTATAACATGCCATTTGCCAATAATCTGATTGATTTAAGGTGAGTTTTATTTTACCACCACAGAAGGATATACTTAAGTTTAGTCAAAATGTTATGTATAAAAGTATGTTAGAGTTTGTTTATACGTAGTGAAATACACAAGTGAAATCATGGAGTTCGGTAATAATTCCCGTCAGGAATATTTTGCATTGGGTAATGTACCATTTCGTTTTCAGCATGTATTTTTCCGTAAAAGGGAAGCTGGTTGCCTGTGGGGTTTAGTTACTTCACGGAAATTCTTCTGAGTGACGACATCTTCCGGTAAAAAAGTTCCCTCCCCTCCTTCTTCTTCACTCCCCCCCCCCCCCCCCGTCTTTCTCTCTCTCTGCTCTCCACTATTCTTATTCCCACTCGAAAGCAGCTGATTTTACTCTACAGGGCTTATCAGGGGAAACAACGTTAGTCACCGTTTACCTGTTTTCATCTCCCCGGTTCGTTTCACAGCGTGTTGCATCATCGATGTTTTCACTTTTCTTTCGCATCTCGAAGAAATAAACTGTTGTGGTTTTGATTTAGATATCGGCCACGTGACTTACACTGACATTACCTAGGATATTGTTTGTTACAGTTAAAGTACTTTATGATCTGCGAGTCTGTAGTTATAACTGATTATAACCCTAGTGTATTCTAATTGTAAATTGTATTGTCATTGAATAGGACAATTCGTTTTTTTTATTTCTAGTCAGCCTATAGCCTATTATTTATTTATTTCTATTTTCTCGACATGTGGGTTGGGACACAAGGTTTATTTTTTAATTAATCAAATTTTAATATTTTATTGATATTTTGTAATAAATAAATATAAATAAAAACTAAACTTAAATAAAATAAAGTTTAAAATAATCTTGATTAATTAATGGTCAATGATCTTTAGGCGTCTCAATGAACAATTAAGTTATTTTTACCTACATACAGTCAGTATACTGTATATATATATACATATATACATCATGTGGGTCAGGACCCTAAATGGTGGCAATATGTTTTCAGAGTATTCTTTACTGTCATAAATAACCAAAATAAAAATGAATAAAAAATATCTTCTCTGAATTTTTTAAATTTTTATTTACACAAGTAGGCTAAATTGAAATAGAAATAAATACAAAATTAGGGTTCACAGATTTAATGTTTAGATGACAAATCTACATTTAAATCCAGACCATAATAATATGTGGTGCTCTAACAACAGAGGAACATTTACTCTAATGATATTACATTTCTTTAAGGAACAGCATCATAGGATAAACAACATGGACATGTTGTAATATTAGCATACAGTATTTTATTTGATCTACTCCTGATCACTCTGTTCTCATTTCCTCCTCTTTTCTTCTTCTCTCACTTTCTCAGCTCCACTCATCTATCCCTGGAAATGTCCTCCACCAAAGAAGAAAATATAAAACGAAAAGAGTTTTAATATTCCTGATCATAAACTGAAGATGTAAAAATGTTAAATGCATCTTATTCTCTTACATCTGCTCCACCTCTGCTCTCCTTTCCTCCTCTTTTCTTCAATCCTATCATGTCAACACATTTTCATCTCCCGTCTATATGGAGGTAGATTTGTCTCGATGATATCTGTGTGAACAGATTGACAATCAGTGAGTAAATGTATAATCTGTAAATATAAAACACCCGATCTAATCTGATTCTGTCCTGGATCTAAGGGAAGGGCTACAGTTGTAAATGTTTGGAAGATATTCACTAACTTTTCATTTATTTGTAAATTAATTACATGTATACGCAG
Organism: Seriola dumerili; assembly: GCF_002260705.1. Taxonomy (NCBI): domain Eukaryota; kingdom Metazoa; phylum Chordata; class Actinopteri; order Carangiformes; family Carangidae; genus Seriola; species Seriola dumerili. The sequence goes on along the minus strand of NW_019174321.1, from coordinate 457,101 downwards.
ATCTGTTTTTATTTGTGGAATTTGTTTGATTTATTTGCAGATCTGTTTTATATTTGCAAGATATTTTTTACAAATGTTTTTTTTTTTTTTTATTAGTGGAAGGTCAGATCACATAATTACTCACTGATCGTCAATCTGTTCACACAAATATTACTGATCTGTCCCTCCCCACAAGTTTTCACATCTCATTTCTTCTTCTCTCCTTCATTCTTTTCCTCACTTTCTCTTTCACTTCTCCCTTTCTACACTCTCTTCTTCACTCTTCAAATCAAGACTTCCTCTTCTGTCCTCTCCTCACCCGTTCGCCATTCCTCTCTTCCTGGTTCTTCATCACTTATTTTCCTCCTCTCTCCTCTTAACTTTAGCTTTTCACACCTTTCTCACTCTCCTCATCATTTCTTCACCTATGTCTGCTTCCTCTCCTGCTCCACAGGTTGTCCTGTCCTTTCCCCTCGCTCTCTTACTCATTTTCCGTCATGGATGAAGTGTTCTGCGTTAAGCCCCAATGCTCCGCAAGTCGTCGGGGGACCTATAAACGGCTATTTCCCCACTACAGTACTAATAGAGCTCCATTGATTTGCTGAGACTGAGAGGAAATGACAGCTGAATAAGTTATATTATAAACTTCATATAAGAGTCGGGGCTTTTGGGAAAACATCTCTCCACTGATACACATCTACAGCATCTATTTAAATTAAGTTGCCACTGACACGTAATGTCTTTCAGATGTTTCTGCTCTCACTGTTCCAATGAACATCGGAGGATGAAGCAACACGGAGATGACACAAGGTAGAGATGAGAAGAGATAACACACACACACACACACACACACACACACACAGTCACACATGTAGGTACAGTCACAATATGTATTTGTCCTGGGTTTTGTGTGCGTGTGTACATGTAGGAAGCTCATGCGTTAATGGCTCTTGGTATTTGTTTTACATGCTTACATAAATTTTCATTGTGTGTGTGTGTGTGTGTGTGTGTGTGTGTGTGTTTGTGCCTCTTGGTTATAAACAATTAAATTTGGCACACCTTGTAAAGGTTAAAACTGATGAGGTTCCTCCATAAGAGGAATTCATGTAGGCGGATTATTTGTGTTTAGAAGAGGAAGTTGGAGCTTCAGGCTTTTCCCTCACCAGCTGGTCACACCTGCTCCACTCAGGTGGGCAGACACAAGCAAATGAGGACTTTCCCCAGTCACGCTGATGTATGAAGGAAAATATTCCACCGGGACAGACGATTGTTTCCCTTTGACATCAACATCCCTGTCGCAGCGTGATTTATTGCTCTGTGTATTTATGTTGAAATAATGAGTCTTATCATGGTGATCTGATATTGTAGGAAGAACAGAAAGTATTCATATAACTCACGACATAGTCTATTATGTGAGACTGTGGGCCAGTATAATATACAGGGTTTGTGTTGGCATCCAGCTGTTCATTTTATTTCACTTTATACTTCTACTACGCTACACTTCAGAGAGAAATCTTCATTTTTTTTTACTGCACTTTAGTTACTAACTACTTTTCAAATTATAACGACATACATTTTTTACATGCAAAACATATGAACTTAATACGATCCTAATACAATCTGTTATTGGAGTATTTTTTTGTATTATTATACGGAGTATTTTTAGTCTTTGGCAGCAGTTCCCAACCTTTTCCAACTCATGGCCCATGTGAAAATCTCAAATGTTGGCAGCCCACATCCAACCTCTTAAAAATACAGAGGCCAAATAATGCCTTCTCAGAGAACTCTTTATTTTAATTACTATCTTTCTTTTTAATTCTTCCTGTTGCTAACCAGCTATCCATTTTCATACTCCAGTTTTTGCCCAGGATGTTAGCGCACAATCAGACTAAGATAGCAAACAAGTATATATACAATGTTCCTATTATTGTTGTTTTTTCAACATTTTTTTTAAAGTTTTTAAAGATTTTTTTTATTATTATTTAAAAAGATTGTCATATTTTTCATTTCTTACTTTATAATTAAATCTTTTCACCACAATTGTACTGTTTTGCAAATGATCTGTTGGAACTACTGGTCCAGGGTTTATTTTTTTACTTTTCCTTTAGTAAAAGATCTGAATACTCCTTCCATGAAATAACTACACCTGTCAGGTTTTCCATTCTCACACAGCACGTATGCAGCTTACAGTGATAAGAGAAGCAGATTTACCATCAAAGCTTTAAGTTCTTTCTGAAACAATGGGTCCTTGATTACAGACAGAAGCAGAAGCAGCGTCCCATTTCTAGCTGGGGGCTGTGGATTTTCTGTCCATTGAAATCAGAACTGTGCACGCCAGATTTTATCATCTGTAGCCAGATATGTAATTAAGATGTTGGTTTAAAACTCTGTCTCCAGGTGACTTCTTACTGTTCTTAAATGAGCCCCATAAACGAGGTCTTTACAAGGTCTTTTTATGATGTAGTTGCTTCCTATAAATTAAAACGTCTTCCTCTCTGATTTAACCAGAGCTTATGGCGGCCATCGTGTCCTTCCAACCTGAAGTCCTACAGACGTCAGGAGCTGGCAGCTCCGCTCGTTTTCACTCTGCAACTCAGATCAGATTAACAGCTGGATAAACAAGATAATGCAGGTAAATTCCCCTTTCAGATGGATGAGGGAAAAACCAGGGACCTGTGTGTGTGTGTGTGTGTGTGTGTGTGTGTCTGTGTGTGTGTGTGTGTGTGTGTGTAATTTAGAGAGAGAGAAATGTTTGGATTCCCAGAGGTGACAGGTAAAATCCCTACTGAAGTAATAATAAAGTCAGGTGTGTGTGTGTGTGTGTGTGTGTGTGTGTGTGTGTGTGTGTGTGTGTGTGTGTGTGTGTACACAGTGGAAAATAAACCATAAGGGTTGATAACAAAAGTGCTGGTAACTGAACTGATAATAACGAACATATATATTTTTTATTAACACATTGTCACAGAATAATAGTGAAGAAAACATATTTATAAGCGTCTTTATCTGCGTAAATCAACAGAAGTGAAAGCTTTGTTAAAATACTGTTCGTCACATTTTTCTTAAGTATCACAGTAACCCAGCGATAGTTGTCTGTACATCCATGAGCACACTGCAAACAGGAGCTGCTAAAAGCTAATTTGGTATTCTTCTAATAGGGACGAGATGAACAAATACACACAATAAAAACAGGGCTCAGGGAGGAGCAGCAGTATGTAAGTACCTCTCAAACATGAAAAGGAAAACTGGTCAAAGAAATACAAAGTCCAAAATGAAAGTGTGTGGGTTTGTGAATGTGTTGCCTACATACCTCAAATGACATTTAGAAAAGGTCTCCTGATATCATGAGAAAAGAAACAGAGAAGTGAAACATAAATCCAGCTATAAAAGCCCCCGAGACGACGAGGAAGCCCCAAAGGTCACAAGTAAAAAAAAAAAAACCCACAATGTCACGGTCACAAGTGAATTTTTATATGATGTGGAACTTAAAAGAGTTTCAGTTTCAGATGAGAATTTCACTTTCTGACCATGTTCAGAGAGAAATAACATGAGGGACAGTGAGTGACTGGAGTCAGAAACAGGAACTGAATCATAAGGTTTGGGACTCCTCAGAACTGAAGTAACACAGCACATGTCTATGACTGTATAAGGGGCAGTTTTATCTTGCTGAATCACACAGGGATTTTGAAATTGGTCCGAGGTGAGTCTTCACACGGTCAATATAAAAGTTAGCTAATGTAAAACAGAAACACATCTAGCATGCTAAGATGCAACAAGTGGCCAGCGCAGAGGCCTTTATTTAGGGCCAAACAGTGCGCTGAATACTAACATTAGCATGCTAATATGCAACAGCAATGCTAACACATCGATGTTTACCATGCTAATGTTAGCATGTCGGCCTTAAGTACAGCCTCACAGAGCTGCTAGCATGGCTGTACACTCTTATTCTTGTTTCTGTTATTTTAGCTTTAACTTTTATATTTCTATATCATTGTGCCAGTTCATTCAGTAGTTGCTGAGATATCTTATTGGATTAGTGAAAACTTTGACCTGAGGATCAACAAAGTCATTAGGGTGTAACGTCTGGGGGACAAAACGATCGATACAATATCCACCAGGAGACCAAAGACCTTAAGTTTCTTTGAGTTAGTTATTACAGTTACATTCATTTTCATTTTAAATGAGTCATATCAAAACATCTGACCCACCAAACCGAAACTCATTGTGATTTCACCACATTCTGTGTAGGGAGGTTGGCTACAAGTGATGCTGGGACTTACCCTGTGCAGTGCCTTGTTATGTTATGATTCTGTGTTATACAAATAAAATTGAATTGAATTGAGAAGATGTGAAAGGACTTCTGTTTAAATCTTGAATTCCAGCGGTTAAATCTTACTTTACACCAGTTTACACCAGTTTACAGTATATCGAGTGTCCAGGAGAGGTCATTTTGCGGCAGGTTGTTTTTTTTTTTTTTGGCTGATGCTTTAGCGCCCTCTGCTGATCATACATGTACATAACAGGTGTATCCTGCTGAAAATTCAAATGTGCCACATAATGTTTAAGTGAGTTGAAGTATGCAGAGAAAGGGGTGGGGGGTGGAGGATTTATTTACCCACTCACTTGTCACTTTGTCTGTCTGGGGTAGTGGCAGCAGCTTGTTTTACCATTCTGTTTATGTAACTGTATTTTATATCAACACAACTGAATGGAAATGACCACAGGCACCAAACTTCTCTTGGTGTGTTCATTAAGCTTAAAATGTCTACGCTGTCAATTGAGCTTAACAATATCTGCCATTTTGATATTAAATATTTAAGTTGCATTGTAACACAAATTTTCATTTCAAGACAAGACTAACTTTATAAATCCCACGTTGTTACAGCTGCAGCAGGATATAAACGAGAGCAGGTATCATGCAGTTAGAATATGAAGGGGTAATATTGCACGTTATTTTCATGAAGTGTGGTATTTTACATATTTAGAGCAATACCATCTTCTTCCTGTAGCAGGTTTTAGCCTCCTTGGTCCCTCACCTCAGATCATCTCTGCCCCCTCTGCAGCTCCTCATTGTTCCCAGACCTAAATGCCTCCCTGACACCCAGACCCATTTAATGACACCATCACTGCCTGTAGATGGCGCCCTGCTCCTACAGTCACTGCTGCAGCTTTATCTGTCACAGCAAATACAAGTTATTACCCTCAGAGGTGGTGGGAAAACATATTTTAATTCTTCACACACACCCCTGTTTCACCAAGGCTTTGCAAAGTAAACCACTATAATTCCTGCAGATGTCAAGTAATGTGCAACTTATTTAAAAATAAATAAATGCCTTAATTTAAATTTAAATTGAATTTATGCTTTTGTACAGTAGCAGCAGGAGTTTGGAGAAAGAGTCTGTCTGCATCGTTTATGGATCTATATTACTGTTTATCTGTGGTGTGTCATTCTTGTTTTAATGACTCTTAGTAATCGACTAAGACTAGTGGTTTGTTGCAGCTGTTAAGGCGGCTTATTGAACAAGAAATACGTATACCACTTCTTATATTAAATAATAAACAAATTAATAAGAATAAAATACTGAGTGGCACATACAGCAGCTAGCTTTGTCCAACGCACGTTCAGATATTGCTGTTAGCCGGTGCCACTGGAACAAGCCTGACCTGCCATCAGTCACTTTTCCATCTTCATCAACACTGAGCTTGTTGTCAATAATGAGTTCAAGTTATTTGTCCAGCTGTTTTTCCCTGGATACAGGTGGAGTTCAGTGCAGTACTGTGTGGAGTTGGTGTGACATTCAGCTGTAGTTATTTTCTGTAGCTGGGTTATTATCATTTAGCAGTGGAGTAGAGTGGCAGGTGTAGAGAAAGGGACCTAGGACGAAGCCCTGAGGGACTCCAGTGTTTTATCTTATTTGATTTTCTTGCTGTTGAATTGTGTTGAAGAAATTGTGTTGAGGTGTCTGCCCCATTTTTGGCCTGGTAGGCAAACTGGTGGGGGCCTGAGGGCTTGCAGGATGGTTTTCAGAACCAGGTTCTTCATTTTTCTGTCCATGCTGACACAAAAGTTGAGTTTCACTGTTCATTCTTGATCTTATTAACAGCAGCTTGCTAAACAATCTCACCTGGAGCAGCATTTAATGACTGTTCTGTTTACAAAGTCAAGAATAAGCATTCAAACTCAATGTCGTATCCATTTCTGATTCTTCTTCCCTTTTCTGCAACTTTACCTTCCTTTCTTCTTCTTTTGATTTTTTGCATTTGTATCATCATCTCTGTAATTCACCCCAGAGGTAGTCACAGTAGTGTCTTTACTAGTCTGCTAATTACACTAGTACTTCTAATTAACACAGTGATACTTGTACTTGCAGTAGTAGATGTACTTGTAACTGAAATACAAACTAATAATAATAACTTTATTTATATAGAACTTTTCTTAAAGTTACAAAGTGCTTCACAGAAAAATAAAACATATCATGTATCAACACTATGCAGAGAGTGAAGAGAGGAAATACAATATGTAAAAACAATAATTAGGGATAAACCAATATAAATAAAACACATATCAAACATTACCAAAAGGCTAAGACGAAGAAAAAGAAGTATTTGTAGTAGTACTGGTGTGGTATTAATATAGCAATTAGTTGCACTAGCAGCCATAGTGTTGTAGTTTATACTTCAATGTAGATGTAAAAGTTTAGCAGCAGTCAAAGTACTTGGATCATTTTTTAAATTAATAGTTTACCAAAGGCAGTAATTAACTCTTAATTAACAGTTCAGCAATTAATCTTGTCTTACTTTTAACCCACTGTGTGCAACAACAGATCTGCAGTCAGATCCTGAATGTGACCACATGCAGCCAGTCCTGCGTAACTCAACCCCGAAGTTTGCCAGAACAGATCCATCATCATTTACGTCCTGCTGAGCGCTGTTTGTCTCAGCAGCTCGCCGCCTGCTAAAGGTCAGAGCATAAGAGACTGTTTAGTGGCTCTGAGCTGCGTATGAAAGGCCGGCCTTCACGGCCTCAGCAGCAGCCGAGCGAGAGGCTGAGAGGAAATGAGCGTGAAATGAATGTCACATTGAAATCAAAGGCAGGGAAGATAAATGAGAGAGGTGGTTGGAAATCACCTGGACCGGGGGCGAGGGAGACACAGGGAGAGCGGTGGACGGATGGATGGATGGAGGGATGGAGGGAGGAGTAATTATTAGTGATTGAGCAGCTTCCCCCTCGTGTGTTTCATTAGGAGTGGGCTGTTCACACACAATCTCTTCTCTGTTGGGCCGCGCCAGATCCCGGCAACTCCAGTTTATTTGACCATCTGAAATCTTAACAGTTAATACCTGTATATTTCCAGCATAATATTGTCTCTGGCAGAGATTGCCAGAAAACGTATCCCCGTGAAAATAAACGGCTGCGTTCGCATGCCAGGTAATACAAGGACCATGTGCTGAAAAAGGAGGGATTGGAGAGGCAGGGGGGGGGGAGAGAAAAGGTCAGACAGGTGAGGTGAACAGAAGCTGTTGGTGAGAGAGGTGAAATAAAGGGTGAAAGGTGAGGACTTCAAAGCGCTAACATTAGCTTAAAATTGGTGTATCTGTGAGGACGATCAGAGTTATTGATCAAAACTGTAATAAGCGCTGAGAGCTCAAAAACCCTCTGTGAAGTGGGCGTGAGGCCGAGGCTGGTATCAGGTCCAAAGTAAAGGTTGAACGCTAAATGAGACTACATCCACACTCATACGTTTTCATTTTAAAACCGATTTCCGTCAAGACGACCATTTTACCNGACTTCAAAGCGCTAACATTAGCTTAAAATTGGTGTATCTGTGAGGACGATCAGAGTTATTGATCAAAGCTGTAATAAGTGCTGAGAGCTCAAAAACCCT
>NW_019174321.1:293073-449214 GCF_002260705.1 Seriola dumerili | reverse complement strand
TACTCGTTTTACTATTTTCTGTTGACACAGCTCATCTCCTGATAACTTTAAGAAAAGTTCTATATAAATAAAGTTATTATTATAGTTTGCCTATTTCAGTTACAAGTTACAATCTACCTACCTGCAAGTACAGTATCACTGTGTTAATTTAAAGTACTAGCTGTAATTACTCACACTTAGTTTCTACTATCAGCCATAGTGTTTGTAGTTACTATTATCTTAAGTAGATGTAAAAATGTCTATAGACAGGCAGTCAAAGTAACTTGGATTCATTTTTTAAAATTCAATAGTTTTACCAAAGGCAGTAACTTAACTCCTTACTTAACAGTAGCAATTCATCTTGTCTTACTTTTATACGCCCATCTCGTGTCACCTGCAACAAACCAGATCTGCGAGGTCAGATTCCTTGAATGTGAACCACATGCAAGCCAGTCTCGTAACTCAACCCCGAGTTTGCCAAGAAATCAGATCCCATCATCAATTTACTCCTGCTGAGCGCTGCTTTGTCTCCAGCATGCGTGCCGTCCTGTCCTCAAAGGTCAGTAGCATAAGAGACTGTTTTTAGTGGCTCTGAGCTGCGTATGAAAGGCCGGCCTTCCACGGCCTCCCGAGGCATGGAGCCTGAGAGAGAAAGAGCGTGAAATGTGGAAGTGTCACATTGAAATCAAAGGCAGGGAGATAAATGAGAGAGGGTGGTTGGAGAATCACCTGGACCGGGAGCGGAGGGAGACACAGGGAGAGCGGGTGGACGGATTGGATGGATGGAGGGATGGAGGGAGGAGTACATTATTTAGATGATTGAGCAAGCTTCCCCCTCGTGTTGTTTCATTAGGAGTGGGCTGTTCACACACCAATCTCTTCTCTGTTGGGCCGCCGGCAGATTCCCGGCAACTCCAGTTTATTTGACCATCTGTGAAAATCTTAAACAGTTAATACCTGTATTATATTCCAGCATAATATTGTCTCTGGCAAGAGAATTGCCAGAAGAATCCGTATCCCCGTGAAATAAACGGCTGCGTTCGCATGCCGAGGTAATACAAGGACCATGTGCTGAAAAAAGGAGGGATTGGAAGAGGCAGGGGGGGGGGGGAGAAAAGGTCAGACAGGTGAGGGTGAACAGAATTTGTTGGTGAGAGAGGTGAAATAAAGGGTGAAGGTGAGGACTTCAAAGCGCTAACATTAGCTTAAAATTGGTGTATCTGTTGAGGACGATCAGAGTTATTGATCAAAGCTGTAATAAAGTCGCTGAGAGCTCAAAAACCCCTTATCAGAAATAATCTCTGCCCATACTAACACACCTGAAAACGCACACTGAGCATGTGCGTTCCGGTGTAAACAGGAAGCAGACTGTCTACTCTGCAGCCGATTAGTTGGAGAGAATACTACGAACGAGGAACAGCAAAGACAGTTGTAGCGTTAAAATGCACAGCAGCTGCAAGCAAAGACAACAAGGTCAGTAACACTTGTAATTCATTATCCATGGCGTGTTCACCACTGGTAGCCGAGGCTGATAAGAACCAATCAGGAGGCGAGGCGGGTGTCTGCGTCATTGTTTCCAAAGGTCTCTGTTTCTGCCTGTGTAAAAACACAAACTAAAACGCCATCCAGTTGCTACAACAACACGTAAACTTACCAATGCATTTTTAAAACGAAAAGATAGTAGTGTGGACATAGCCTAAGTCAAACATTTAGATATTAACACAAACATTCGACTTTTTAATCTGCTGCCCTCTAGAGAAACTGAAGAAACTCAATAGCAACAGCAAGGCCAGCTTCAGATTGCACCATTCGTCAGCGGCCGAATGTTGGAGTTTCCTCGTTGGCTGTTGCTTTTTCAAAATGAATTGGCGTGAGCAGTTTCTCTTATGTCATCAGGGGGACAAACCTAGCGACTCTTTGGACAAACCTTATCTACTTTCCGTAGAAGAGAGTCACCAGTACAGCCTGATGAATAGCTTGGAAACAAACAAAAAAAAAAGAAAAGTGAATTAACACGTGTTTCCATTCATTACTGTCAGGTGAATTTTAGAAGAGGGTTCGTGGAGATTAACAGTCTGCGCTATTAAACCACTGCAGAAGAAGACACGACAAGAAGAGCTCGAGTCAAAGCTCAAACTATGGAAAAACCATGTGGGAAAACAAGAAGGAAATCTGACTTTTCGGTTTGTTTCATGTATGAATGTGAGAAAAGTTTCTGTTCTTCAGGTCTGATGTGTTCGTCTCTTCACAGGAAGTGACGTTTAAGTCAGATATCTCCTGTCCGTCGTCACTTATTCACTGAGTCTGTTTTATCGTTTCCACCTCCACCTCATATTTCTGCAAATCTTGTTGCAGTAATTTCCTGGACTCTCCTGCTGGTTGTCTGATCATTTGTTGCTGCTCAGTTACATTTTCTAAAACAGATTTTTTTAGACAACTGAAATCCAACATGGACATTAAATTTATCTTTTTCTCCTTTACTGTATTTCCTTTTTTTCATCTACCTACTTTTAATATTGTGTCTTTCCTACTGTTTTATTTTATTGTGTAACTTCTTTTTGCTAATTGTTTATCTAAGTAAAGCAGTTTCAAATGGCTTTTAAAGTGCTATATAAATAAGATTCATTATTATTATTATTATAATGTTAATCCGGGAGCTTTGGGAGTCAGATTTTGTTACCTGTAGACAGAGCCAGGCTAGCTGTTTCCCCATGTTTCCAGTCTTTGTGCTAAGCTAAGTTAGCTAGATGCTAGCTGTAGCTTCATATTTACACTGCAGACATGTGAGTGCTATCAATCCAAACATCTAACTCTTGTATAAGTTTATTTCCCAAAATGTCAAACTCTTCCTTTACATGAAAAGCTCAGCGTTCTTCACTCGAGCCGAAACTGAGTGTGTGCTTCGCGGGAGAAATCACCTCCTCACTCCGTCAGATCTGCCTTCACTTATCCTCTGTGAAAACACAGAAACACCTGCACACACGCTGCCATTTTTCATCATCGTGTTACCGACCTCTGCCGCCTGCAGTCGCTTCCACGTCCACACGTTTTCCACAGTGCGTCAAAGGAAAGGGCGGCTGTGGAAGGCGATAGGCTACAATCATCGCCACCAGCACCGGCACCATCATCATCATCATCATCATCATCATCATCATCATCACTATCATAACACACACACATATACAGGGGCAATGTTTACACACGCAGTTTATCAGGAGCCAGAGTGGGTTTTTCTTTTCCCCCGGGCTGGCAGCTTCAGGGAGGAGCAGAGGTAAAAGTCAACATTTCCAGGGTGATGGTAAATGACGGAGCTGCAGCCGCTCAAACCACAGGCACGTTAAGCAAACACCTGCGGCTCAGGTGGAAAAGCAAGGCCTCTCCGGCCAAGAGAAGGAGCTCTTTCTCTCAGGATCAACCCTCTCAGCATATGGCCACTTGACACGACTGGAGCTTAAGGGTGAAAGCCGTAATTTTATTGCAGCTTTTAAGGAACGCCATCAGCCTTCTGATGTCTAAACCAAAATATATTTAATGATTATTTTGGATTTTATACTGAATGTCAGTTTTCTCCACTTGTCACTTTAAACAATTACATTTTTTTTTTTTTTTTACAAAAGCGCCACAGAGAAACAAAAAGGTTCTTCTTTAAAGCCGATGTTGTAGACTGATGTTGACATATTAACAAAAAGATCGGTAGCTTTTGGTAAAACTATAAAACTCCTCAATCTATGCCATATTATATGGAGTCATAGGAGTGCCATAAATAGAATAAATCTGTAAAAGAATAAGAAAATAAATGTGGAAATATAAACAGAAATATATAAAAGAATAAGAAACATGCTTTTATCTTTTGCCTAAAAGTAGTTTTATGATGCATCTTTTCATATGTTTCTGTCTCTTCCTGGTTTCAGTGTCAGTCTGTATATGTGTCTGATAAAACAGAGCCACAGATTTTACACCTCTTTTTCTCAAATGTTCAATTACAGTTTCTCCCTGACATTTTTTTAAAAGATTAATTCAAGAATTTCATCGTGGGTACTTCACATTTACTCATCTTCATCAGGCGCTAAATGCAAAGTAAATCCCCCTGAAGAAAGGCGACAGGTCGGAGGCTTAACTGTGAGCAGCTGAAGAGCAGTCGAGGTGTTTTTTCGTATTTCTGAACAGGAAGACGTTAAAATACATAACTTCTATTTTACCCCAGTGCTGTGTTTTAGCCTCTTCCCCTGTCGATATGTCGAGTATAGCCCTTTACCTAAATCTGAACCACTACTGAGATGCTTAACCTGGCCACAAACCCCAAACCCCAAACCATGAGCCATGACCTACAAGCTACAAACTAACCCCGAACACAGAGGGAGGAAACATCATTTTAACAGGAAATAAACTCTATTCGAAGGGGGAACAAACTAAAAAATGGCCACAATCCAAGAGATATTTCAGTCTGAACCAAAGCGGTGGATGGTCATGGTCCCAGAGGAATGACCTTGGTGACCCCTGACCTTTTATACTGCACCACCTTTTTATTATCGTAAACTTCAGGCCAAATTCGTGCAACTTTCACTTGGATTCGTGTCTTGCTGCATGTTTGTCCTTTTAACTCACTCACTAAAAAAACAAAAAGAGGTACAAATTATTCTCTTAACTGACGCAAATTAGCTCATAATTGTCACTTTTGTTGTATTTATTTATATTTGTGTTTATGTGAAGCATTCATATTAATTACCATTGGTGAATTCATATGAGGTCACAAGAATGATCATACTGGTTGGTTTGTTGTTGATTAATGGGATGGTTCATGTAAATATCCAGACATGGAATAAAACCATTTATTCATTCATCAAAGTAACACAATTAGAAGAATCTTTAATTGATTCTAAATTGACGAACTTTTAATATTTAGTTTGATCAGTTCTTACACTTGTTTACATTGCGTGTTCTTTGAAAAGCTCAGAACTTGATTTCCTAAAAATGTGTTAATAAAAATCTTCAAAGCGGCTGCTATGGCAAAGTCAATGAGCCACATAAACTCGTTTGACACGCGAACATCAGCTGCAGACATGTTCCAGGACACGAAGCCAGTCACGATGTATATACAATAACCGACGTATTCCTTCATATAACAACAAGAAAACACGCTGACGTAAATGCGGTCGGTCTGATTGCACGTCTTTGTTTCTTCCCTCTGTGTTTTAACCCTCACCCTTTTTTTCCAGCGCCGCCTGAGAAACGTCGCCCTGTTTCCACGCTCCCTGTGAGGGTCACCACGAAAGGTTTACAGTTCACCCACCGTGTCCAAACTTGTCACAGTTTCCACGTTTGAGCCACAGTCTCACCGCTCTCTCTCTCTCTCTCTCTCTCTCTCTCTGCTGTGTCAGAGGAGCCCTGGGCCCTGAGCTGCAGTCGTTCGCCAGCCCCCTCACCACCACCTCCTCCACCTCCGGGGAGAGTTTTCAGCGAGCAATGAAGAAACTAATAAACAGACTCTCGCAGTGATCCATGTCACATTGTTTGGCCCACCTGCAACCTGTAAACTCCTCACCAAGGACTGGATGTTCTCAATTTGTTCCATGAGGAGGCCCTGGCTTGTATTAGCCTAAAGGGGGCACTGGAAGAGCATCTGGTCTGAGCGGCATTCAGCTTCAAGTCAATTACAGAGCTCCAGAAACCACAAGACGGGGAGCAGAGCCTCTGTAAGAGAGCAGGGCAGATCAGGGCACAATGAAGGATTAAGTGCTGGAGTGAAAAGCAAAAAGGAGTCGTGATGGAGTCATTTCCAAGAAGTTTGGGTACTTGGTTCATTTTAAATAAATGAAGAAAAAAAAACAAAAACAAAACACAAAAAACTTCTGATAACAGAAATAAACAATTCAAGAAGAAGAACTACGTATTTAACACAACATAAGACATCAGCGGTGGAAGTATTCAGATTCTTTATTTGAGTAAAAGTACCAATACAACAATGTAAAAATACTCCATTACCAGTAAAAGTACTGCATTTAAAAACAAGTATTATCAGCACAATTAAGCTAAACTATCAAAAAAAAAAGTACGCCTACTATTGTATAAGATTATATACTACTTAATTTGATTTTTAATAATTTAACTTCTTAATAATACAGTTGGCTAGTTTAGTCCAGTGGTTCCCAACCTTGGGGTCAGGTCCCACCAAAAGGTCACGAGATAAATCTGAGGGGTTGTCAGACGATTCACATGAGAGGAAAAAAGAAAAAATAATATTCTGATAGGCAAAATGAGTTTTACATTTTGGACTTTTCTCTAAACTTTTTGGCTTTTTTTGGGGGTAAAATATTAGATTGAAGTTTTTCCTTGGGCATCGAACAGTCAAGATGAAATCATGAGGGAAGTTTAAAGGGGAAATCTTTCTGTGGTGAAGCTGCTAACAGCCCACAGACACTGTTTTGTAAGGGCTGAACAATGTGTTGTATTTTATAAGCTTTTCATTTTTTTTAAGTTCTAAATCTGCAAAGTAACTAGTAACTATAGCTGTCACAATAAATCCTACTATATATACCTGTGTAGTTTCAGTAACAGCTTTTTAATTTTGTAGTTACTAAACTGGAACTATAAACCAAAATGCAGGATCTGTACATAGAAAGAAGCTAACTAAGCTAACTACACAGCTGAAGTCAGAGGGATATGTCACCTGAAAGACAGCTGTCGGGTAGCCACAGTCCAGATGTGGAAGTAGCAGCTGACAGCATCTGTATACGGGCCAGATTTGGGCCCGTGAAACTCAGCCGATACTGGGCCAGAAGAAAAACGAGCATGTGGCTGAAGTATTTTGGTAGCTAACTAAGCAGATCTCAGTAGCTGCCGCTTCATTTTGTGACTCCAGTTCATTTCATGTGATTTGGTGGCTCCGCTCTTTTTAATCACATATTTAAATGTATTAAACTGAAAATGAATATCTTCTATTGATTTCTGCCAAAAATATGAACAGACAGAAACTCAGCTAAACAAGAAATCCTATAAACAATGGATTCTCATTAATAAGAGTTAAAAGACACAGTATCTGCATTTTAAGGAGGGTCTGTGACTCGATGGGTAAAATAATCAGCCTAAAAGGACATCAAATGAAAACTTAACCTCTCTATCTGCTTTACAGTTTGTCACCTGTAAACTTTTAGTTCTTTTTTCCAGCTTCACTACTCCTGCAGTTACTGCTCTGTCTTTGTTTGGCAGTAAAAAGTACAATACTTTCTCTGAAATGTAAAAGTATTAAGTTGCAAATACAAAGTACGTAACTGAGTTTATCCGGTTACTTTCCTCCGCTGTGAGAAAGCTGCTGGCGATGAGCTTGTCTTTAATAATCTAACAGGTAAAATATGAATTTCATGTTCAGGAAAGAGAAGCATTTCAAAAGATTTCAGTTTATTTATAATATGCAGATAAACAAAGTGTGTGACGTATTCAAACCTTTGCCTGCAGTTTATTGTTTATGTGAGGAATTTAACCACCTGGTGACACACGCTGTCATCCTGACATACAAATCCCATTTTCCCCCTCGTTTGATCAAAGCGACGTTTAACCGTGTGACGCCTGGTGAACACGCACAGGATTACATTTACACAAACACACACGCATGCATGCGTGCACACACACCCAGTCCTAACTCGGAGCAGATGAACGGGGCTGAATTCGGGGCGGGGGAACTAAAGTGAAGCAACGAGGGACTATTATTATTCGGGTCCTAAAGGGACATTTCACCAAAACAAGCTGTAAACGAGCTGTAAACAAGGAAATCTGTTGGACGGTTTTTTTTTTGTTTTTTTTCTCTCAGCTGCTGCTCAAAAACTTTCTTCAGGCGGATGCAGAATGGAAACACGTGAAAGGCTTTATTCATTTTGTAGAAAGTGAAATGTTGAGCTGATGATGACAGCACATGAAAAGTGAGAATCACCAAAGACACTAATATTCCTCATCTGGGAACCATGAATGTCTGAGCCAGATTTCATAGCGATCCGACCAGTAGTTGTCGGGATATTTCACTAAAAACCACAAATGTCGACCTCATGGTGGCACCGGATCACCAGAGACATTAACATTCCTCGTCTGGGAACCAGTATCGGGCCTAAAAATCTCACTCACATTCACTGTGTGTTTCTCTGTGGTGAAAGAGCGGGTGTCAACACTTTTTTATAGGCGCTGTATATGTGAAGGCAGCTCCTGTGTCCAAGTAATAAGCGAGGGGGGCGTGTGTGTGTCCGAGGGTAACGTTAAGGACACTGACATATAAACGGATACACCGGATGCAGACATATGCACTCCTACACTCAGGGTTTCAGTTTAGAAAATGTTGAGCACAGCAGATTGTGAGGCCAGCTGTCTATAAAGAAGAAGCAGAAGAAGAAGAAGAAGAAGAAGAAGAAGAAGAAGAAGAAAAGAACCGGTTTGGAGGAAATGTGGTTTTCCTTATCCTTTCCCTGGCTGGTGTGGCATGCAGGAGCCGGGGAACATTACCTTTCGGTTGCTTTCACACAGGAACATGAGTTCAGAAATATTCCTGACAGATAACTTGTTGACATTTTCGAGTTTGAGACATGCAACAAAGGATCCCGGGCCAGAGTCGAACCCAGGACATCAAGAACACATGACGATCTGATCCAGCCAACTGACAAACAACCGTCTCTTTACACGTGCAGCTGCTTTAGAGGCAAAAGATGGTCCCTGAATTTAACCTTAATGGGACAAACATTTTACTCTGGTTAATGTCAACATCACATTTAGAAAGATTTAGCATGACACAGTTGTCAACAATCTGTCATAAATCATAACGGTCCGAGCAACTGATCTTCACATTATAACAGTCTGTGAGAGTTCGGGGGCAGAGAGCATCACACACAGGGCAGCGCTGCTCAGTCCGTCTGTTACTGTAAAATATCACATGACTATTTACTTTGTGTAACGCCATCCTCAGGTCAAAATGCCCCTCATGATTTGGTGATAACCGACCTTTCCACCATCAAAACAAACCGTCTTGAAAAGAGGAATATCCCGCACGCTTATTAAATACTTATATATTTTATTAAATACAATAAATTGTGATGCTGAGCAAGAGCAGTGAGCGGGAGTTTTGTTCCTTTCGCACCGGCATCCGAGACATTTGGATGTGCAAGTTATTTTCAACCATTAAAAGAAATATAAAAAATGAATCTTTAGTTGGCCGTTTAATCTACTGAGCAAATTCATGGTGCCCATAGAAGTCCCTCAGAGCGAGCTACTCCTCCGTCTCCTGCCTCCCCGGCTAATCCAAAAATGGGCAAAGAGCGTGTGCGGAGCCGAGACTTCGGTGCATGCCAGTTTGTGTCAAGCATACACTCCCCCACCTGTCACTCAAAGCAGCAATGCCCTCAATTAGGCGTAACTTTAAGCCTTAATAAAATGTAAACAGGTGAGTTATATAAACAGGTGTCATGAAGGAGGAAATCAGCTCTAGAGACCAAAAGTGTTTGTTTTGGGGGTTTTTTTGTACCAGGCTGTAAACATGTTTATTTCTGCTGTTGGACATTTTAACATGGGAGTCTATGGGGACTGACTCAGTGTTGGAGCCAGACTCTAGTGGTCGTTAGAGGAACTGCAGCTTTTGGCACTTCAGGCTTCCTTTAATCAGATTACCACCATGTTGATGATAGATGATTTCTTTTTTCTTTCTCTCTACAGACAGTAAAGCAGATTGTAGAAGTGACTCGACCGCAGACAAAGTCAACAGAAAGACACGATTGGACGCAGTAACGACCAGGTGGCGTGAACTGGCACAAAGATGTGTTAAAAATGTTTCAGAAAATGTTGCTTTTTTAAAAAATATCTCCTGTATGAATGAGGCTATTGTTGATTTCTTGAAATTTCAGTATTTTGTTATTTTTATATTGTTACAAAAACCTTCAAAACAAAGATTTCCTTGTGCCTGTGACCAATGATGACCCCTCATACTAAAAGTCCTATTCTCTGCCTCGCGTTAACGCAGCCTTTGTTTGAATGTGCCGCTCTCCTGTCTGGCCCCCGGGCTTCGCCACGCGGCGACGATAATAACTCAGTGAGGCAGATGGTGTGTGTAGGCTGCGCTGCTGATATTTAGACAGACAGGGGTGAGTGACGCTGCTAAACCGCACAGCGAGACAGCGTCTGCCATGAGGTTAGACCAATAAAATAAAGAGTCAATTTGTTAGCAGCCTACCCTCCCTCCACAACCGTGAGCCTGTGCCTGGAGACACGTCCTGTTGTCGCCGAGACGCGGTGGAAATCTGCTGCTGTGTTTATAAAACATCACACCGTCGGGAGTAAAAAAAAAAAAAAGTTTGTTTTGATGGCAGGAAATAAAGAATATTCATAGTTTGACTGGACAGATGTGTCAGTGGGCTGATACTGGTCTTTCAGGATATAACTGGAAACATTCGTCACACGGTCCACTAATATAACGGAGGTTCCACTATAACTCGAACGACCAAAATAGATTCGTTGAACAGGTGTTTGCGTCCATGTTTCCGTTTCAGATATTTGGATGGGTCAGTCAACGCTTCCAGCGGTCTGCACCTGATTTCTTTGTCGCCCACGTAGCGCTGACGTGAAGTTATATTCAGCTGTGCACGAAGCTGCCGCAGGTCATGGCGTCACTGCTGAGGGCAGAGGAATAAATGAAGCTTAAAGCTGCTGCCACTGCACGGAGGATAATGAACAATCCTTATGGTTTAGTTAACCACATCACACCTTTTCTCTAGCACCACCCTCAGGACAAGCTTTGCTACTTTCACCCAAAGGAGCGCCAGGAAGTTAGCATCATCCTTGTTCCCCTCGACAACAAGCTAATGGGATTTCTTCTTTGGCTTTTGGACGAACAACATTTTGAGATACTTGTTCAGCAGGATCATCTTCACAAATGAAACCACTTTTATGATTTTTGAAGCCTTAATACAATCAGCAGAAGTAAAACGTTAATGTTAGGCTATAAACAAACTGCACCACGGTCACACGACTTCAGCGTCACCACCACTGAACTTAACTCTGACCTCTTCTACAAAAGCCTTTCCTCTCTCAGAGTTAGTGATAGTTTGCAAGAGCGCGACATTTAACGTCCCCAACAACCGCTGTAGTCTCATTTAACGAATTGTTAGCAACTGTCCTTTTTTAAAAGACGTAAAATCGTAGAATAAAATGCAGAAAAGAAATGAACCAGAGACCCTTTTTAAAGGTATCTAACCAGAAACCCACGGACTTCGGGGACGAGGGAACCATAGATGATAAAATGCTAACTATTAGGCCAGTAAGAATGGTGTAGTGTTCTGTCCAACTCTCTTTGCTTGTGTAGCTGTAAACTTCAAAATCAAAGACAGTTGATGTTTTGACTTGTGGTTCTTAATGTGTTTTTAGCCACAATTATCTGCATATAAAGTCAGTCAGGCAGCTGAAATTACAAACTACAAACTGAAAGAGCTGGATACATGTGCAGAGAGAGAAGGAGGGGGGGGGCACAACAACAGCGGACTCTGTTAATGCAGCGGAGATGTTTTACACCGCGGTTTAATTTACAATTAAAGCAAACACGAAGCCGCAGCCCCTCGGCCCAGTCGCCGCCGCCGCCGCCGCTCACATCCTTCAGCTGTTTAGTCGAACTGACTGGATCAGGTTGATTTTATGTGTGATCTGTGACAGCCTCATATTATCCAATCACTTCTGTTCATCCATCACGCCCTCATGCCGAGCTGCACGGTGAGATCGAGAGAAAGGGAGAGGGAGTCAAGAGAGAGACAGAGAGGGAAAGAGAAACACTGCGCACCAGAACACCAGCTCCTGTTACAAACCACCGGAGACCCCGCGCCGCTGCCAAAATATCCAGATTTGAACCCAAGCTTTCTGGCTGCTAATTATTCCTCGAGCTTGGTCTAAACTAAATTTATGACACGACGCTGGCGCTCCTTGTGGCATCATAAATTAAACTGGCAAAGAGTTTTAGAATCAAAACCAAAGGCCCCCCGTCCTCCAGCGGAGGAAGGAAAATTAAAAAAAAAAAAAAAGAAAAGAAAAGTGGAGAATGTAAACGTGGATGTTCACAAGGCCATGTTTGAAAACCTGATTCTGTGACCTGTCTGTTCATAAGCGCTGACTCTGTTTCTTTTTTGAGTCCGTGAGGATGAAGACTAGAGATTCAATACGTTCAAGTGCAGCGACTGTAGTCTGAAGTTTTATGTGTCCTGTCTGTTATGAGTAAAGAAGGAAATTCCCCTTATTCAACTAATGGCCATATTAAAATCCAAAACGAGGCCGGAGGATATACTGCGGACTCTCACAGAGATATCTCAGACTGGTCTGCAGTGTTAGACCAGCTTCAACTGATCAGTCTAATGCAAGTAAGACTGTTTCACAAAAATACATTATTCAATCTCAAGTATTGTCAATATTTATTAATTATTTCATTTTATTTGTTTGTTATTCATCAATTAATTGATTGATTTTTTTTTGTTTACTTTATTTATTTATTTTGTGTGTGTGCTATAGGCTGTCTGGTGTGGGGGTATTGTATGTTTGTCTGTTTGTTAAAAATCAATAAAAATTATCTATATATATCTATATCTATATATAAAAAAAGACTGACTTACTTTAAGCCAAAAAAAAGTAGACACCTAACCCCCAGACGTCTATCTGAAGTCTGACTATCCGTTGTATATTTAAGCCATAATTAAAGTCTATCTATGTGAAACCAGCCTCTCGCCGGAGGTAGTGACTGGCAGAACAGGCATCAGTTGCCATGGCAGCACCCATGTGGGCGCCAAACCGCTCGTGTCTTCCTGAATTAGCCATGGAAGCGGTTGAAAAATAGTCAAGTAATGATAATAATAAAAATTTTGCTACTTAGCTTGTTAGCTAGCTTAGATACCATAACTGGACAAAGGGGAATGTGAGACAACAACACATTAGGCTTTGGACAGTGGTGGACAATGATGATGAATCATTATTAATGCTTTTAATTTGGAGGACTTCCCTTTTTTGGGTAAAGCTGTCCCAGGAGCCACACACCCAGACATCTGCCTCTCTGTGAGGCTGCACCGAGTCACAGCGGTGGTTTTAGCTAAATGCTAACATGCTCACAATGACAATGCTAACATGCTAATGTTTAGCACGAAGGTTTGGTTTAATCTCATTTCTTTTGTCAGATTTCCAAATTAAACAGTTGTGTTTTGCACTTTTCTCATTTATCTCCTGATCTTAAAATCTCTCACTATGACGTCAGAGTTCACCTGTCTGTGTGTATCTGTGACATCAGAGCTCACCTGTCACCTGTCTGTGTGTATCTGTGACATCAGAGCTCACCTGTCACCTGTCAACATTTTAATCACGAAGGTCCAGGTGAGGCTGATGATGATGTCATTAGTTTTGCAGGTAGATGAAAAGCCGGAGAATCATCAGTCAGTTTGGTTCATCCTCTGGGGACCATGAATGGAGCTCTAATTACATTTTCATTTAAATGAATAAAAATTTGAGTTGAACTGAAAAGCTAATTACACATTTCAACAGTTACTTTTTCCTATATGAAATGTGAATTCCAGATATCTTATTTTAATCTTTAGTGTAGTTTTGACCAACGATAATTTCATTTAAATAATATATCTTCACTGTCGTTGTGAACATCTCAAACTAAGAAATCTACGGCTCAAAATTCAGTTGTCGATATATATGTATATTTATAGCTAGATATCTATATCTTTATGTTTTATTTTTGTAGGTCACTGTCATGATATTTCACCAATAAAATATTTAAAATAAATAAAATAATTACACAGATAAAGTGTCTGAAAGTGAAGTTATGAGTCAAAACAACAGTGGAAAGTTGCAGCCTAGATTTTAGAAGTGCTGAGTCACTGGTGAATACTTTTAATTCTTACTTTTTAACAATTAAGAAAAAAAATGTCAATGCTGGACTTTCAGCCTATTTGTAATGGGATATTATTAAATGAATAATTTGTGTGTGTGTGTGTGTGTGTAACCCTGACTTCACCTGACACCCCCCCTCCCCCTTTTTGTTTACAGAAAGTAGAAGAGAAAAAAAACGACTCACTTCAAGTGACAGACTGCAAAGTTTTTCTTTACTCTCTCTCTCTCTCTCTCTCTCTCTCTTTCTTGGGGGGTGAGTGTGGAGGGGGGGGGGGGGGGGGTTCTGGTTTGTGCCATTTAGTCTTACAGCCTGAGTGAGTCATTGGTGGAAAGAGGGGAGGAAGATTTGAGAAGAAATATTGCTGTTAAATGACTTTGGACAGCATGACATCACGGGGTAATTAAAACGGCTTTCTGGAATTCCGTTTCCAATTCCTGCGCTTCAGGTTTGTTGGAGGATTTTTTCGAGCACCTGCAGGTTGGTGTGTGAGTGAAATATTTTCACTGGACGGAGTTCAAACTTTGAGGGGAAAGAGAGTGAGAGAGAGAGAGAGAAAAAAAAACGGAGGCAGCGGCATTACGCCATTCTTGCCTCTCTTGGAAAAAAAAGTGGGATTTAAAGAAGTTTCTTACAAGATATCCAGCAGAATAGAGCCGCGGAGTGTTTAATGCGAGTCCACTCTTTCCTCCTGGATTTCTGCTCTTTCTCTCGCAGGCGGGATCTCTGCAGCACTATGGTTCTTACACATGACGGATGGGAGAATGAGGGTTTGCAGGATTTGTTTCTTCAACTAATAAAACCCAGTTATAGTCCACATCTTTGCTTTTACAGCCTCGCATATGTCCAGGGTCCATTTCAGATGGGAAAAGCGCTTTTTATTCTTCCCCCCTCTGACAGAGCAGAGAGGAATCTCAGAGGATGAAGGACTCGGACCGAACCGGACTGCTCCCTCTCCTTCTTTTAACCGAACAGGTCCAGTAATTCTGAACAGACTGAGGTTTACTACGATGACGGCCTGGCCGAAGGCAAAAGGGCTTTAGGATGAAAGTTGTGAAGCGTCTTTGTCTTCTGCTGAGCTGCTGGACTCTCATTTACCTGCACCCCGTCCTCGGTTCTCTCAGCCGGGCCAGACCGAGCGAGTACCAGCACCACCGGCTTGGAGAGGCAGGCGGCGGGGACGCAGAGCAAGCCCAGGGAAGAACCGGCGGGGGATCCACATTCGCAGCAGGCAGACAACCGGTGACCGGGACTGGGACGTGGAAACCGTCACCGGTGAGTCCGGCGAGGATCACGCGTATCCGCGCAGGTCCGCCGCTGATCAAGGGTGAGACGGCTGTTGTTAGAGGCGCAGCTACTGCGGTGGCATCTGCGTCCTCATCCTCGGCACTGCGCGGCGGGGCCGTGCCGGTAGACCGTGCACAGCTGCAGCAGCAGCAGCAGCAGCACCGAGACAGAGCGCTCAGCTTGGGGCGCAAAGAAGCTGTGCGCTCCTGGCTGCCCGGTGGGGACGGTCACATTAAAGCGCACGCTCCCGCGGCTTTTAGCGCACATGCAGCCGGGAAAGGAGTCAGGACTGCGGCTGCTGGAGGTGGAGGTGGAGGTGGAGGTGGAGGTGGAGGTGGAGGTGGAGGCGGCGGCTCGCCGGGAAGAAACTTTGGGAAAGTTGCAGCGAGAGCAGCAGCAGCTGTTGCTCCGGAGCGCACCGCGCCTCCACACAGACCCACATTTGTGCAGGAGGAACAGCAGCAGCAGCAGCAGCAGCAGCAGCAGCAACACGCGGCTCCGGTGGCGCAGCGGGGATCCAGCTACAAGGCCCTGAAACTGAGCGAGCGGGAGGCGCATCACAAGCAGCCGCTGGTGATTCCTCACGACTACATGCTGTCGCTGTACTGGTCCCTGTCCACCGGGGACCTGAACAGCAGCGCTCTGCATGAAGCGGGTCTGGCCAACACCATCACCAGCTTCGTGGATAAAGGACAAGGTAAACACAACCTCTCTGTGAGTTCTCTCTCTTTCAGCCTCAAGTTTTTCTCATGCTGTTGTTTGAGTCTTTGAATCACAAATTTATACAGTTTCATATAAAGTTTTTTCAGGTTCTAAAATCACGTTGAACTTCCACGTAGAGGAAATGGCTCTGGAGTCATCTGAAGGAAAAAAGCTTCCACCTTCAATATGTTATTTAAGTTATTTCTGTGAATTGAAATTCAAGCTTCAGTTAAAGTAAACCTACACACACACACACACACACACACACACACACACACACACACACACACACACCAGATCTTAATTCTCTTGGAATAAACCTACTGAATGTGCTTCTCAAAGATTTCCTTTAAACATCTCCATGGCAACATTCAGGTGATATATAGACCACAGCCTGTTTAATGGAGCTGTCTGTCAACGCCATTGCCTCAGCATTAGAGGAAGTGCATGTTACTGGTCTGAGAGCTTATTTCTCCTTGACATTTGGCAACTGTGAAGAAGTATATCACCTAAGGATTGCAACTACTTATTGTTTGGGTTGATATGAGTCGCTGCAGAGGAGCTGTGGTGCTTTAACTGAGTGATTAGTCAGGAAAACTCACACACACAGGAGCCACAGCGGCGTTTGATCCAGGGACAGGTCAGAGGAGAGTGCTGAGACATGTGGATGAGGCGGAGGGCTGGGACTGAGGCAGAGCATGGAGGGGAGAGCTGGGAGATCTGAGGGAGAGGACTGAGAGGTCAAACCCCAGTCTGGAGGTTCCTGGAGGTGGGCGGTGCGGGGAACACTGTAAATTTTCCAAACGCAGACACGTCTGTGTTCATGGGTCTGTGAGGTAAGAGCAGTTAGAACAAGAGAGAGCATCTGGAGGGGAGTCAGGAGGGTCAGCCGCTCGAACGCAGAGGGAACGATGGGAAAAGAGATGACTCTGTTACTCATAACTGCGCTGGAACTGACTTCAAAGCTGCAGGAAGCTGCTGCGAGCTCCAGAGTGAACTATCGCACATGTAAATGTCACCGGCATGTGGAGCGGTTCAGCGTTTTGGGAAGTGCGTTTGTTTGCTTTGTGGCGGAGAGCTAGAAGTTCAGGTTGATATCACTCTCATGATGTGGAGCTAGCTTAGCTTAGCTTAGCTTAGCACAAAGAGTGGAAACAGGGGGAAACAGCTAGCCTGGCTCTGTCTGAAGGGAACAAAATACACCTACCAGCTCCTGCACAGCTCACTGACTCACAGGTTACGTCACGTTTGTTTAAAGCGCCATATTTTCTTCTTCTTCTGTGTTTTATTTTGATGTGTTGATACATAAGAAGATATATTTGTGGTTTTAAGAACCAAAAACCATCTCAGTGTAGTTTTACATCTCCTCTCTCAGGCTTCTCTCTGCAGCTCTAGTAACAACAGGTTGGTGAGCCAATCAGAAGAGAGGAGGCTCTGAGTCTCTATTCTGGGCGGGCCTTGTATAGTTGTGACATCACAAAGTTCCAGAAGTCCTGATGGCTGGTTTTAAGGCTCAGTTTCTGAATACAGGCTGTGTGCATTTCTCTGTGGACTGAGGCTTTGATACTTTCACAGTATTAATATAGAAGCTAGACCTGATCTATTATCAAACAAAACATGGACATCTACCTTTATACAATATGTGACCTTTAATCCAATGACGGTGGCGACTAAACTTCCTACCGAAGGAAGCTGAACGCTGACGTGTTCATGTCATCCGGGTCATGGTTTCTCTAAGAGCCATACGAAGCAAACTGGACTTGCTTGAGGTCCCTGAGAGCGAGACGTGTCAGTCTCAACATCTAAGTGACAAACGTCAGATACTTTCTCTCTTGCAATGAACAATTTCCAGCAGCAGTCGAATCAGTTTTGCTTATTTTACATGACAGATTTCTGTATTTGTGGGTTTCTTTTTGCTCTTGATGCACCGTTCAGGATTTAGAAACAGCTTTATGGGGTTATTTGCTCAAACTGAATGATAAGGATGTTTACTTTGATTTTCAGGGGCTTTAAGCTACTACACGCTTGTGCACATGTCTGTAGATGTGTGTATTCATACTTATGTATTTGTGTGTGTGTGTGTGCTGTTGCATTTTGGTGTCTATAAGTGTGCATGTGTGTCTCTGTGTATGTTTCCAGCCATCTGGTTATTCACTGGCAGAGCCGCTGCTTCCAGTGATATACGGCCTCAGGAGGGTAAATAAACACTCCTCGCATCCACAAGTAGGGTGGCCCCTCCTGTCTCATGTTATCTTTACGGTGTAAAACTGTTTAAAACAATGTTTTAATGACCACAGTTGAATGTGTCTAGTCCCGCTAAAGGTTTACATTTCAAGCACTTAATGTACTTTTAATTTGGGCTTTATTTGCTTAGCGTGTCCTCAGCAAATCGCCGCTGACCTCCTCCGCATGCTGAGGGGCAGGGAGGAGGTGTAACTGATGGCCTGACACATCTCCCCCCCCTCCCCTCGCTCGGTCACATTCACTTTCCCCTTTGCTTTCTTTCTTTCTTTACATCTTCTCTCGTCTGCCACGTTGCCTGAACGTCAGCCAGTGTATCTTAGTGTCATATTACACACTACGGTCACATGGTTGTCACATTAACACATTGATGATAAGTCAGAGTTTGACTGTATGTGCTGCCACAATATGACAAATACATTTTACTGGTTTGTCTTAAAAACAATCAAAGAAAAAAGTCACATCATGTGACATTATACTGTTTCAGGATCAGGAGCTATAGTCACATGACTGAAAATTACAGGGGTCAGTTGTTAAGATTTTCCTTAACGTTCCTTAAAAATAAAAACAGCTGCACAAAACAGCCGTAAGTCTTCTGAAATATTGAAAAGTTTTCTCCTCATCTTAGTCTTTTACTTATGGAATCACTCAAAGTCAGTTTAACTGTTGCACAGAAGATCTTAGTGACCAAAGTGAGGAAAAAGACTAAAGGTAACTCTGACTCTGAGTTTATGGTGACAAATAAAGAAAATGAACGCATCCCAAAACGACTGCTTGGTGACCAGGAGAAAACCTTTAACCGTGAGGAGTCAACTGAAATCTCTTAGCGTCTGCTGAACTTCCTGTTGAAACTAAAAGGAGAATGAGATAGCGGCGCACTTCTTTTATTTTTCAACAGGTACCACTAGTGCTAATGGCAGCAAATCAACGGTCTCCATGGAAACAGTAGAATGTTAAAGCTGTAAAATCTCTTTCACTGCTGCAAATGCCTTAACATTTTTCCTGAAGTAACTCCCTCAGCTAAGGAGAAGTAGAATTTGAGTAGAAAACTTTGTGCAGCCGGCCCCTGATGTCTATGTAACTCACTACATATAATATGTGATATAAGGCGCAGAAATCCACCCAACAGCAAAACTAAAATTTCATATTTTGTCACTTTTAATCAACAAAAACTAAAAGTCTTTTAGTCTTGTTTTCATCAGAGATGTTTTACTCTCATTTTTTCCTGCATTTTTACCCTTTTATTAATGTGTTTCTAAGCATTGTGAGGCTACATTTGTCGCCATATTTGTTGTGCACAGTTACCATGGTTACAGGAGTCTCATCGCTGTTTCTTGTTGACACACACAGTGACCATGTGACTCTCTGCAGTGAAACAACAGACTGACTGTGAACCGTTCTCTCTCTCTCTCCCTGTTTTTCCTGCTCACTGCTCACCTAGCTTAGCATTAACGTTAGCATTAGCACAGCTACCTTTTCTCTGAACTGCACTGATCACTAAGATGCAGATTTACTCACCTGTTCACCATGACACCCTTGGTTTATCAAAGACCTCGTCAGTTCACTTCAGTGCAATGTGAAGTTCCTGTGAGCTTTAATCAGATCGTTCAAAGTGTGTGTGTGTGTGTGTGTGTGTGTGTGTGTGTGTGTGTGTGTGTGTGTGTGTATGTGTGACTATCTGAGGTGAATAGCTGCAGGTCCATCATAACAAACCTGTTTACAGTCTGATGTGGTCTCCCTGTCTGGTTCTAATGTACTTTTCAATGCATGCTGAAGTCCCGCTGGACGGGAACAGGGGGTGTGTGACGTGAGAAGAAGAAAGTTCTGCTGCTTCTGCTGCTGCTGTGTGTGTGTGTGTGTGTGTGTGTGTGTGTGTGTGTGTGTCATTACTGGATTCCATTTGGATGTGGAGGTTCACTGCTTTCCCTCACTGACAACAAAAGAAAACATTACACACCATTCAGTTCACTCCTCCTTTTGTTTTTGTGCTTGTGTGTGTGTGTGTGTGTGTTTGCATGACTATCTTTGTGTGGACCAGTTTTATATCCTCAGGATATGTTTGAAAAGTGAGGACACTTGTTTTCTGACACACCTTCAAAGGCCTGTTTGAGGGTTAAGACTTGGTTTTGCTTGAAACAGAAATGTGACTAAAAAACACAGTTATGTGATTCTCAAAATAGTTGCAGATTCATTTTCTGTTCACTGACCATATTACATGATTTAACAATGATGTTTCGGGAAAGCTTGCAAAAGCATTATTGTGTGTGTGTGTGTGTGTGTGTGTTTTCATATCTGCAAAGCCACATGTGTATGCATGTGTGTATTTACATCTGTTTGTGCCTGTGAACATGCTGGCCTCTCCTTCACCCCTGTCATGTTTGCACCTGCACTTTTTATGTTACATGTGTGTCTTCGAGTGATTTTACTTACTACTTCTGTGTGTGTGTGTGTGTGTGTGTGTGTGTAAGTGTTTGCCCTCCTGTAATTTTTAACTCACATTTCTGTGTCTGTCTCTCTCTGTCCTTCCTCGCAGACGAGCGCGGGCCCCAGCTGAGACGGCAGAGGTATCACTTCAACATCAGCTCCCTGGAACGAGACGGGCTCCTGGGGGCCGAGCTTCGCATCCTGAGGAAGCGCCTGTCTGACCCCCGCAAAGCTTCGATGGGATCCACAGCCTCTGATGGAGGCAGAGGAGGAGAAGGGGGTGGTGGAGGAGGAGGAGGAGGCCCGTCCCCGTGCCTGAGGCTGTACACCTGCACCTCAGGTAAACAAAAGGGTGCTCTGCTCCAGACGAAGACCATCGAGGATCTGGTCAGCGGATTCGGCGGCAAATGGGAAGTGTTCGACGTGTGGAAAGTCTTCAAGGGTTTCAAAAACCAGCAGCACCAGCACTCCCAGCAGCTGTGCTTTGAACTGGAGGCCCTGGAGCACCGAGGCGGTCGGCCCATGGACCTGCGCACTCTGGGGTTCGCCCGGCCCGGCAGGACCAACAAGGAAAAGGCCTTCTTCCTGGCGTTTGGCAAAAGCAAGAAACGCGACCTTTTCTACAACGAGATCAAAGCGCGGTCAGGCAATGACAATAAAACCGTCTACGAATACCTGTTCACCCAGAGACGGATGCGGCGAGCTCCTCCGGCGAGGGGGGCTAAAAAACCTCTGCAGCAGCCGCAGTCCCTCCCCCAGCACCAGGTAGTGAAGGCGAGGCCGCGCTGCAACCGGAAACACCTCCACGTGAACTTCAAAGAGATGGGCTGGGACGACTGGATCATCGCGCCGCTGGAGTACAACGCGTACCACTGCGACGGCGCCTGCGACTTCCCCATCCGCTCGCACCTCGAGCCCACCAACCACGCCATCATACAGACCCTGATCAACTCCATGGACCCGGAGTCGGCGCCGCCCACCTGCTGCGTCCCCACGCGACTCACGCCGATCAGCATACTCTACATCGACTCGTCCAACAACGTCGTCTACAAGCAGTACGAGGACATGGTGGTGGAGGCGTGCGGCTGCAGGTAGCAAAGAAAAGGTGAGAGGGAAAGACACTTCCTGCCTTTCACTTTGAGGGAAGACAGACTTCTTGTTTGTTAACCTTTGAGAAACTCTAAGTAACTTTCAGATCAACACTGAGCAAAAGAGTTGTTATTTCAGCTGACTGTGACGGAACTCACTGCTATGCAACAGACATCATTCTTCACACTCAAGTGGACTAACAGACTGCATACCAAAGACTGTTAGACACTGTTAAAGACTAAACAGAGGAAGATAAACTCGTGGAGGTGATGCTCTTTGACGCCCACTCACTGAAACATGTGTGTAACGTTGATGCTGGTGGTGCGTCCGAGAGAAGCTGAAAAAAACAAACAGAGACACTGTCAGATGAAAAGTTTTTGCTGCCCGTTCTTTTGTTTATCTCTCTTCAGATCTGTATCTACTGTACGTTCCTGATTGGTGTAAAAAGTTTGTGTGTAACAGAAATGTTATTGAAACATTAGTGAATTATACTCAAAAAAAAAAAAATGCCCTTTTTTCCAGCACTTATCTGCCATTGTGCCTTTGCCCGTTCACATGTACAATGAGGAGTCGTCTGTATGCCTTATCCCAGACTTTGTTTTTTTTGTTGTAAAGCATGTGAAGAATTTCTGATGTATAAATACCAGCCAGTGATGAAGTGCTAATCTGACCTGCTCCAAATGTGGGAAAGTTGCATAAACTACTCTTCAATAAAAAATGTCTAATTGACTGAGCTCCAAACTCCTATCAGTCTGAACCTTTGCCCCCCTACAAGGCTCTGTAGACTAAACTATCGCAGGAATTTCTAAGATTTTCAGATGCCAAATCACAATTTAACCCGAGAATGACTGCGTTTGATTTGGATCGTCAGCGTTTCTTTGGTTGTGTCTAACGAACCGCTGCAAGCGAGGTGATGAAAAACGAGCTCACAGGTATTAAAGACGGCATTTCTTTATCATTGTTTGTGTGGTATTAATTTTACATCTGTCATGTTTTTCTACAGCAGACAGTCACTGAGCAGCTGCCGTGTCTGTTTACATCGCAGCCAAACAAACTCACAGTAATCAAACACAAGCTTCACGATAAAAGCCTACCTGCGTTTCACCAGTGGAATGCTTTTAATGTGAAGCAGCAGCAACAGGAAATGTATATACCCTTAGTTTATATCCTTTATTTAACCAGGTAAAAATCTACTTAAGATTATAATCTCTTTCTCACCAGCAACCTGGTCAAACAGTACAAACAAATACAACTGTCACACACTGCAAATGGGTAGATATCCAGTTTCCGGTATCCGGTATCAGTTTTCTTGATACCTTAAAATTGACTTAACTTAACTTAACACTGGACAATTTAAACCCAGTGTAAGGAAAAATGAAAACTACAATATAAATAGATAAAAAAAATGAGTTTTGATTCTATAAGTTAACAGTGTTTATTACCCAGAATCGGTCTAAAACACTCACTTCCTGTTGGCTTCGAAGAAGCTGTAGTTCTGTCCTACAGTGACGAAAGAAAATGTGTTTACAGCTGTTTATCTCTTTGTTTTGTTCCCTGCTTGTTTCACTTGGTTATATTTATTTTGAAAAACAAACATACTGAACTTATGAATGGACAGTTTGATTCGTGTGAGGAGTTTCTATCTAATATTTTTCTCAGAGGAACTGTGAGCGTTGTGAATCCAGGCTGACCACAGCTCCATGAAGAACCTACAGGAGAGTGTTTGATACTAACTTAAAGTAAAGCTGCATGAAGCAACTCCTCAGCCATGGCCTCATTAATGTTTGAAAATGATTTGAACCAGCCAAAGAAAGTTATGTAATGTGATGTCTGTAAATTGCCTACAGCATGCACATGTCCATGATACTCGATTACCCTGTAAATATGATTCAGATGTGCAGTATGTACCGCATGTTTTTTTTTTTTTTGATAATACAGCCTGAAATTTACAGGGCAGTTTCAATGTATAAATAAGCTGATGGAAAAATAGTTACAGACTACAA
This sequence comes from Seriola dumerili, assembly GCF_002260705.1. NCBI lineage: Eukaryota > Metazoa > Chordata > Actinopteri > Carangiformes > Carangidae > Seriola > Seriola dumerili. The sequence goes on along the minus strand of NW_019174321.1, from coordinate 425,604 downwards.
CTAATACTTAAATGTAGGTACAGACGATAACTGTGGGCAACAAGGGAGAAACAACCAGGTATTTTAGAGGAAAGAAGTTAATGATACCGGGTACCAACTAGGAAACAAAGTGGTGAAATGGTTTTAATACAATGAAAAGTGTCTCACCACTTTGTCAAGGGGTTTCTGAAGCTTTTACAGCCCAGACCCATACAGTCTGTTTAAAGATACCGCCACACTCCTGAGGTCATGACCCATTAGACACAGCCTCGCAGCCCGTTTTGGACCCCGATCTGCAGACTAAGAACCCCTACCTTAACTCATTAAGAGCACAGGATTTGAGGGGAGAACCTGACAATCTGTAAAGCTGTGCAGATTTATTGTTGCTACGTAACACACACACACACACACACACAACAGCAGCAACACGTCTCTGTCTGTGTTTCATACAGTCGGCGGCGAGTGCACCTGTCTGTCTGCCCCTCGTAAAGCTCTGCAGCCATTGGACAAAGCCATCTGCACAGAGCGAATGGCTTGTTTCTCTTGGAGACGGAGTGATGTAAGCATTTCCTTTAATCAAAGCTGAGGCATGCCAGCGGTATTGCCCCCTCTCTCAAAACCTGAACTGACAAGGCGAAGGTGGGGAGAGGCAGAGCAGGACTGGAGTTATAAAAAAAATTACTTTTTAGCTGCTATCTTGCTGCTTCAAATCAGGACTCGTGGATTAAGTTTTACAAACTGCAGACCGTTTGAGGACATTTTACAGTTGTATTAAAACCGACTCTCAAGACAGGATCTTGAGAACATCAACACTGTTCTGCAAATGCTCTTTTAATCCTACTACAGCTCTTCTGCCCACACTTTCAAGTTTTAAAGAGTTTGGGAACTCTTTACTTTCATTGACTCAAAAACTACACATTTTCAGGTTCAATTATCACATCTAGAGGTGTAAACTTTAGATTTATATTTTGTTTATCTCGTTTTTTTGTGTTTGAATTGAATGAAACATATGTTTGGTTAAACACTGAGATTTATGGCGCCTGTGATTTGTGTGCTGGTTAACAATCAGCTCATTCTTTTCAGATGCGGAAAGGAACCCATTCACTCAGACTTGACAGACCTAAATTTAGCAACAAATGCCAGTCGCAGATAAGAGGCATCCAGAGTGTTTGTTTTCCCAGCCTGAGACCTACTTTAAAAAATTCACCCTGAGATGAATATCCATGTGAGCATATCGCTTCTGAGCACTGAGCATGTTACTTGGACAGCAGTGTGGTTCTATGGATGTCAGTGTTGGTCGCCATGCACGCTAACGGCAATGTTAACATGCTAAGTAGGTATAATGTTTACCGTGTTCAAGCATTTTAGCATGCTAAAATTTGTCAAATAGCACAAAGTCAAGCTGAGGCTAATGGGAGTGAGATTAGCTTTGCAGGTATTTTGATTGTACCTATCACAATGCTGCTTTGAGCTAAACACTAACATCAATAACATGCTCACAGTGACAATGCTAATATGCTAATGCTAAGTAGGTATAATGTTTACTGTGTTCAAGTATTTTAGCATGCTAAAATTTGCCCATCAACATAATGTCAAGCTGAGGCTAATGGGAGATTAGTTAGCTTTGCAGGTATCTGGTCGTCAGTTAGTCCTCCATGTTGGTCCAGAGCATGCTAGCAGCTATTTGAGATTGAACTTAGTCACAATGCTGCTTTGAGCTAAATACTAACATCAGTAACATGCTCACAATGTCACCATGCTAAGTAGGTATAATGCTTAGCATGTTAGGATTTCAGCATGCTAAAATTTGCCAATTACCACAAGATCCAGCTGAGGCTAATGGGAGTGTAGTTAGCTTTGCAGGTATATGGTATCACAATGCAGCTTTTAGCTAAATGCTAACATCAGGGACATGCTCACAATGACAATGTTAACATGCTAATGCTAAGTAAGTGTAACGTTTACCATGTTCAAGCATTTTTGCATGCTAAAATTTGCTAATTAGCACAAGGTCCGGCTAAGGCTAATGGAATTGTCATTAGCTTTGCAGGTTAAACATAATAATTGGACCAATTAAAAATTTGATTTGATCATGGCACAATACATTGAACTCTATTTAGGTTAAAAATAAAAGTGAGTTTCAACCATCTTTCTCAAAATCCTTCAAAAGTCAAGTTCTGATCACAAAATCCTGAGGTCTTTATCAACGGGTCCCATAATTCATCTGTGCTACTGCCGCCCTGTAAGCCCAGTTGTAACAAGCTGAAGGAGGTATTGAGCAGAGTGTTGTTAAATGGACATTGGGAAACACTATTCCCCACAGAGGGAGCGCCTGGCTTTAATTATCACACATTTCCACACATTAGCCCATCTGAGATACAGGCAGCGGATTATACAAACAGCTGATTTAAATCTCCATGTATGATTTATGGTGACTGATATTTCCTATGATTTATGACGGTGTAAAAGTGTGTTGGCTCGACAGGAAATGAAACATAATTGGGAAATTGACTTCACGGTATGCTTTCTTGTATGTTCTTCGCCTCCTATCACGGAATGGGATTGTTTGAGGGGGAAAGACGATGGCCTGGATGCATGGGCTCTTGTTGGGTGTAATATTTCTGCTCTTGGAGGAAAAACTCATATCATAGTTTTTTACATTTTTATCAGTTCTCACTCAACATTTACATACTTGGTTTCTGTAAAGAGCTTGTGCACACACTAGATATTTATTCTAGACCATATTTATTTTACCTCTGTAGTGTTTTGTGTCTGCTTGAAGTAATTTTGTGTGGCTTTGTAGTTGTTTTATGTTGTTTGCAGTTGTTTTATAGGTGTTTTTTGTTTTCTCTCTGTGGTCGTTTTGTGTCTCTGTGTCTCTTTGTAGCCATTTTGTGTCTGTTTGTTGTTGTTTTATGTCTCATTTTTGTTGTTTGTCGTCATTCTGAAGGTGTTTTTTGTTTTCTCTCTGTGGTCGTTTTGTGTCTCTGTGTAACTTTGTGTCTCTTCGTGGTCATGTTGTGTCTCTTTGCCTCTCCATTTTAGCCATTATTGTCTGTCTTTATAATTGTTTTATGTAATTTGTAGTTTTCCTGTGTTGTTGGAAGTTGTTTTCCATGTCTTTGTAGTTATGTTTTGTCATCTGTTGTTATCTTATGTTCGTAGTTTTTTGTTCTCTTTGTAGTTTTGTATCTGTGGCCATTTTCCCTTTCTCTCTTGGGTAACATCAGCTCACTTTAGTCTGAAACTAGGACTGAGACTGCGATACAAATGTCCATAATCTGATACCAGACGACGGAACCACAACAAAAATCAAGGCCTGAACCAAACTGTGGATTTGGAGAATCCTTACACCCCTATTGGGTTAGATTGGGGAACATTCATGGTCACAATAAAAGTAAATTAACATAGACCATCTGTAGGAAATGGGACGCAGAGAGTTTGACATTTTGTTGACTCATCCATCCACATCTACTTCCTTCCTCCACTAGTTTTCCGACTCAGTAACAACATCATACTATTTCTGCCATTGTCCCTTAATGTACACATTCCAGTGTCAGTTTAAATGTACATTTAAATGTACATTTAAACTGACTGTTGCTGTCGTTTTTTTGGAGGTGGAACGACTGATATCTGCCACAGAAAAAAGGCAACGCAGCTAATTAGAGCAGCGATCCAATAGAAACATCTCCAGGACGCATCATGTATCACAAGGTTCGACAACCTCAGCACCTGGTGAAGGAACAGCTGAGTCAATGATACGGATCGACTTGTACCTTCAGGTCACTGGCTGAATGAAAAAGCAAAAGTACTTTTCATCTCAAAATAGACGTTATATAGAAATGGACTCTCCATATCATTCCATAATGCAGTTCTATTGGACCCGTGCCGCAGCCACAGCCGCAAGTACACCCCCCACCCCCCCACCCCCTACCTCTCCATCCTCTCCAGCCTTTGGCCCACAGAGCCCGTAATCAGATTACGTTTTAGTGAACTCGGCGGTTTGCCTTCTCCAGCCCAGAAATCTGTAGTAAAGCAGAAACATGGATTGTTTACGGGTTTCAGGTTTCCTTGTCGCTGTTTGTGGTCGGGAATTGTGGCAAAGTGTCAGCCTGAATCCAAGTGGACAGGATCAAGAACCCGGTTGAAGAGGGCTATTGTGTTTCCCCGCTCGGATATAATCAGAAACATATGCCCTCCATCTTCAACGCTGAAAAGGAACGCTTGTTTAACAGGGCTTAACTTCATTGAACATAACTTTAATGGTCACCCCTATTACACGATTTAACAATGATGTTTCGGGAAGGCTTGCAAAAGCATTAGTGTGTGTGTGTGTGTGTGTGTGTGTGTGTGTGTGTGTGTGTGTGTGTGTGTGTGTGTGTGTGTGTGTGTGTGTGTGTGTGTGTGTGTGTGTGTGTGTGTGTATGTGTCCCATGAGGACTGTACACACCCAGAAGGCTTGTGTTCCCACCGAGAGCTCCAGACCTGAACAGCCTCGTCCAGGGTTAGTGTTCCTCATATCCGTCACACACTCAAACACACCTCCTCCAATTTCATGGAGCGCTGCATTTTCATAATCACATATTGTCTTTCACTAACTGTTGTTTATTTATGATTAAAAACCCAGGTGAGATTTAAGACACTTACCCTACATACCTGCTGAGAGTAGATGAGCTGCTCAATCAGTGACAGTGGAAACAGGTGTGGACACAGTTCAGCTGAGGGAGCACAGGTGAAAATGTTCTGCACTGATTGAAATCATGTCAAGTTGGGAGCATTCATGGGTGTGTATTTGTGCCCACAGCAAAAACTAAGAAGTATTAAACCTGCAGTAACTGATGTTATTTTGCCTCTTCAGGGCAGCAGGGGCTCGTTATCATCACCTTTTTAAGTTGGTGAACTTGTTATCAAAGTTAGTATTGTGTGTCCACCTGGTGAACTGAAGTACAGTGTTCCCTCTCTTGTAGCTCTGCGTTTGGTCTCCACCAGCTCCTGAGGGAAAATATATCTGGATCTTTAGCTGCTAAATGCGCAACTATGTTCAGCAGCTGCTCTCTGACTGAGTCCGTCTGCTGTTCGCTGCTGAGCAGGTCGTGGACAGTGGCTTTTCTACAGCCGTTTCTCTGAAGACAGCGTCATGAGAGCGGTAAAGACAGATAAACAAAGAGCTGAAACTCACTATGAACCTCCCTAAAGCAAAGAAACTCAGATAGATACATGTTATGTTTTAACTCCTCATTCAAAGGAATAGATTGCACCGGTCCTCCAACCCTCTGACACGACCCATAGGAGTGTCTCCTGAAATAGAACCAGACTTTGGTTGTCATGGTTACAATAATAAACACGTGGAGTGTGCCCGACAGCAGCATTCCGAACCTTCGTCGCCATGGTTACGATAACATACGTGTGCAGCTGAACCTTATGGAACCCTTGTGGCTTGGTTAGGTTCAGGGAAAAGATCGTGGTTTGAGTTAAAATGAGTACTTTTCTTTAAAATTAGACAATATTCGTTGTCATGGTTACAATAAGAACAACGTGCTTAACCGTTGTGGGTAAAAGAAACAACACGAACTGCTGGTTTCACACGGGAATGGAACATATCCCCGTCCCGAACTTCCTCGTAGCCTAACGCAGATTTTGTTGCTCTTTATACTACGTCACCGGACTTCGTCCTTCGCTCCTGTCATAATTACTACGACCACTAGATGTCGCCTAGCAACAAAACGTAACTACGGGTCATAATAAGCTTCACAGATGACCTATGGGCTCGGTTTTTTGAACAGTCTCTTGGCTCAAAGGGAAAATAGAAGAGGTGCACTGGGAAAACAAAGGGTTAACTGCTTCAGACGTGAGAGCCTGAAATTTGTTTGTCTATATATTTTATACTGTCATGTTTTTAAGGTGGAATTCTTTCAGGGTATGACTCCTTAAACTCGGTTACTTCAATAATTCGTCAAACAAATTCAAATCATATTCCATCTTGTTTATTATTTTCCAATATCAGTACTCGTCATGTGTTATCGTTGACATAAGACACACACACACTTTTCACTGCAGCACATTACCACATGATTAGCATTTTTCTAATCCGATAATAACAATAACTCCATCATACGTGTATGTCTACCCTGCGACCTCTGGATCTTTCTCTCTGCCCTGCTGTGTTTTTCACCACATCTTTCTCCAAACCTCTTTCACTGGGTTTTTATTGCTATCAGATCTGGCTTGGCCGAGCTGACCGGTGTTTAACTTTTTAGTAAATGCGGTTGTGGTTTTCCTTGACAGATGTTAGGGAGGAATTTTATCATGTGGCTGTGCCAATAGCTGCTAAAAGAAAAACAGAAACGTTTTATCTGGCACGGCGTGTATGACACCTACGTTCACAGCTGTGTATGTCTTTCCCAGCATGCATGTGGGTGTGTATGAGTGTCAGTTTGTGTGTGTATGTGTGTGTGTGTGTGTGTGGGTATGAGGTATTTATTTGCATATTATCTGTGAACTTGTACAGGCATTTTCTCCTCACAAAAATGTGATTGTAAGATTTGTTTGCACTTACATGTTTATGCCTTTTAAGCGTTTAAATGTATGTGTTTGTGTGTTTGTGTGTTTGAGTGCATGTGTGTGCGTGTGTGTGTGTGTGTGTGTTTCAAAGCACACAGACCAGGTTACAGTCTAAATGTACAGCCCAGAAGGGGGGTATTTTTCTACAGAGTTCAACATCTCCGAGCCTTGGCAGAGGAGCAGCTGAGTACATTTTCAGTCCCGTTTTAACCTCCAACTTTTTATCATGAGTTAGTGCTGCGCTGCTGCTTCTCCCTCCTCCTCCTCCTCCTCCTCCTCCTCCTCCTCCTCCAGGAATCGCTCAGAAATTTCTGTTCTGCTGTGAAAACATAGCTCTCTTTTCAGCGCAGACCCCGGCCTGGAAAGCATTTGATTGAGAGTACATGTTTCGTGTTAAGATACAGTAGGTCTATTCATTTCTATTCACTTGTTGAGTGTAAGAGCAGAAGCACACCACAGTGTGTTGTTACCTTTGAGGAGGAGACTTGTTTCCATGGCAGTGTCAACAGCTGCATCTTGATTCTTTTTCCTCATGTTTCTGGATCGAGTTTCTCCTCAAGGGCTGAGACAATCATTTAGACAGCTTGGGTTTATATTTCTCCTCTTCTTCTACCACTTTCTGTGACTTTACCAAGTCGATACTGAAATACTGGACCTACCTAAGGAACGTTTTCAGGCTCAGCAGCCTCTGAACTCTTCGATAATTCAACTATAACTTAAAGTTACAATATGCAAGTTCTGGAAATCAAGCTAGCGTTAGCATGAGTCTCAAATTTTCCCACCCCTCCCCCTTTGCTCCGCCCAGCCCTCCACCTTTATCCACGTGGTGTTCGCTGTCTCAGCTAATGCAGGAATTGGGAGCTTTTTACGCCCCATGAGTCAGCCACAGCAACATTTCCAAGCAGCTAATGCTAGCCTGAAGCCTCGGTGTGAGACGAGCAGTTGACCGGAGGTGCATTCATGAGTTCCCACCTTGTGACTTTAGCCTTTCCTGATTGGTTGCCAGGCAGTTCAATGGGTCCAAGCCACAGAAGCCAGTGCAGCATTCGGGATTTCTTCATCAAACAGGACTAACGCTGTGTTTTAGCTTCGTCATCCATGTCACGCATGTCTGAAGGAACAGATACACTTCATCAATCCAGCTGTCTTGCACAGGCTGCACAACAGTTTTTACATCTTACTCACTCTACATGCTGCAGATTTTTACACTTAAAGTTTTCTTCTTTTTTTTTTTTTGCATTTTCCACATGCAACTACAGTGACTGTGTGTTGGACCTGTCAAACACAGGTGGCCCACACTCACGCTATGCATGCTATACGAAACAGATACACTGCTGTTTTGATGAACATTGAGACATACATGGGTGAAACGTAGACGCAGCGTTAGTCTTGTTTTCAGTCTTTCCTTCCTTCTTACTCCTCTGTTCTCTCTTCTCATCCTTCCTTGTGCCCCAATTTTCATTGAGTAGTTACAGTGGCTTCAGAAAGTTTTCAGACCCTTTCACTTACTTTTTGCTCACTTTATTGTATTGTAGATTTCATTTCATTTCAAATGAAACTGCCTTTTTGTTATATACCAATTTCCTCAGTAACCCATGAAGATAAAGTTAAAATGTTTTTAACATTTTTTTGCTAATTTATTAAAAATCAAAAATCAAAATGTATAATTTACAAAAGTTTTCAATTTTCTTTGTTGTGGCTGTTTGCTTCAATTATCCTGGACATGTGTCTAGAACGTCACTGTGACAAACTGAACTGACTGGATGTAGTTTATAAAGGCAAACACCTGTCAGAAGTCGTGTGCAGACATGGAGAACCTGTTGGTAGGACGACCGTCTCAGCAGCTCATCAGTCAAATTCTTAAAGGTTTCATATTTTACACTTCTTCTGTGTTTCATTTTGAAGTGTTGATCCATAAGAAGATATATCTGTGGTTTTATGAACCAAAAACCATCTCAGTGTAGTTTTACATCTCCTCTCTCAGGCTTCTCTCTGGAGCTCTAGTAGCAACAGGTCGGTGAGCCAATCAGAAGAGAGGAGGCTCTGAGCCTCTCTTCTGATTGGCTGACTGTTTTCTGAGTGATCCAATAGGAATATAGCAGATTTCAGGTAAAAACACTCAGAGAAACCAAATCCTGCAAGGTTTGGATGGTGGGTCCAGGTGGGCGGGGCTTGGTGACTGCTTTGTTGTGACATCACAAAGTTCCAGAAGTCCTGACGGCTGGTTTTAAGGCTCAGTTTCTGAATACAGGCTGTGTGCATTTCTCTGTGGACTGAGGCTTTGATACTTTCACAGTATTAATATAGAAGCTAGACCTGATCTATAATCACACTACACATGGACAGAGACCTGCAGACTATATGGGACATTTAATCTGATCTCATAAGATCTCTCATAAGACAGTGAAACTAAACTCTCTTATTCATTTTCAGAACTTTTATTTTAGATACTTAATCTCATGTTACTAGAAAAGTAAAACTTTTATTAATAGTGTAAAATGTTCTTCATTTTACTGTTTTTATGAGCCAATAAACTAAACTGAAAGAATACCCAGAGATCTTTTCACTATCATCGCTCACACATGCTTTCATGGCTCAGACACCGATCTTGATATATATACAGGAGATATACACACACACACACACACACACACACACACACACACACACACACACACACACACAATCAGCCGGGACGCCTCACTCTGTGAGCCATTATCATTACCAGGTGTTGAAAAGAAGAGATATCATTGCTAGTGATTCATCAATCACCGCAGCGCCCCTCGTACGGTGCGCGCCTCCAGTTGCCGGAGGTGTTTTTTATTAAAAAAAGATGTAAAACATTTTGACCACCTGTGTGCTTTGGCTCAGTGAGGCCCAAACTCATTTTTCACTTTTCCCAAAATGTCAGGGAGAAAGATGAATATTAGAAAATTAGTTTTTGTCGCAGCCAGAGAAGGGAGAAGTGTTTTACGGGAGGCACGGCCCTGCGAAGACTAACAACATGTTTGGACTGTTTGTGAGAAAGGTCAAAGGTTATGACAGAGCTTGAGTTTTAAAATCTACACATGATTATCTGTAAGTGCTCTTATGTTATTCACCACATGTGAAGGTGACTATTTTGTTGTCAGCTGAGCGGGAAAGTTGTTTATCAGTTTCACTTTTGAGCTTTGAGTAGAAGTAGAAAAAACATTCACAACATCAGCCACATTTACAGCAACCAACTTCTTGTTTAAAGCCCACTTTAAGATTTGTTAAACATTTATTTTATTCATGAAAATCTAATAAATAATAATCATCATCTTAATAATAAATATCTCGTGTTTAATCTGCACGAAAACCAAAGAGTAAAAACAAAATCAAATCGCTTTTTTATGTGCAAGACTATTTCTTGTTACTGATCCCAACCAGGAAACAGTCCAGCATATAATCCCATGTAACATGCAACGTGTCAGTTTTATACTTCTTACAGTTTTATTTATTTATTTTTATTATTTTTTATTATTGGTCCTGGATTTTTTTTTTTTTTTACCTTTGGTCTGAGCCAGGCTAGCTGTTTACCTGTGTTCCCATACTTTATGCTAAGCTAAGCTAACCAGCCGCTACCTGAGCGATACCAGTCTGAACATGTTAACTCTCACTGTCAGTCTGGAAGGAGAATTATGGATTTTCCTTAAAGTGTCGTCTTACATTAAAGAAAATTAGTTTAATTTTGTTGTTTATTGTCAATAATACTTTATTTAATGGGATAAAAACTTAAAAGGATTCTGTAAATATGGCTGATGCATGAAAACCAGGCTGGACGTTCACATATTAAACATTAAATTAGATGTTTGTAGAAAATTATCAGGATAAACTTTAAGCTTGTAACAGCTTTTATCAGTGAACGATTTAAATATAAATAAAAAAGAAATCTGTGTGTTAGGAATATAGAAGTACATATGAAGTTGTAATTGATTTTTTTTATTTTTTTTGGTGGGAGATTTAATAAATCGCTATTTGCAATCTCTTGTGGGATGGGTCAAATGTCCGTGGTGACACCTTTATTGTTGAACTCTTCCTGTGGTGTTTCTGCACTTCCCAAACACAACCGGTTAATCAATCAGTGGCCTGTAAATCTCCGTTCAATTCGGAAATACAGAGCAGTAAAAAAAACAGACGTTTATTTACATGGACGTGTTACAGATAATTACTTGTGCCACTTCATCCGTCTGTTACACTCTGCTGCACCACGGCTGACCGCTCCATTCATCACAGTCAGCATATACAGAAAGAGGAGCGAGACGGACCCACCGCCTCCAAGTTTCTCAGACACACACACACACACACACACACGTACAAGCTGTTTTCATTCAGAAAGTCAGCATGTCGAGCCCCCTCCTCGAGAACAAGGGCAGAGAGAAAACACGGGTGGTACGAATTCTTTAACAGTCTCCAGTCGCAGCATTTGGCCGACGCTCTTCTCCATCAAGGCATTCCAGGAGAGACAGATAATTTGTCTGTTTCCTCCTATTTGCATTCTGCTCTATGTGTGTGTGTGTGTGTGTGAAACACAGACAGTGTGTGAGTTTATATTGTGTATGTCAGATGCTTAAAAGACAGAAAGTGTGTGTGTGTGTGTGTTACATGTGCAGGAGCAGAGCCACACTGCACCTTCAGGAGAGGGAAACCAGGCGAATGTTTGGGGTCCTCCCAAATGAATTTGGGAAAAGGGGCCCCTGATGGCCCCTCAGTTTGGCACAGTTTGCAATGGCAACTATAAACCACATTAAAACCTCCCATAAAGACACTGTACAGTGCACCAAAAACCCTCTCAGTGGGGCCCCTGATGATGTGTGTGTCTCCCCAAGAGAGATGTTGCCAACAAAGTGTTTCCCATTCACATGCTCTGCTTGGGCGGCCCCCGGCTCGAGATGGGCTTCTTTGCCTGGAGTCTCCGGCGTCGAGGACGGCCACTGTGCAGGTGTATGGACCTGTTCACATCTCTGGTGAGTCTGCAGCTATGTTTTCATGCATCTATTTAAGTTTACGTTTTTTCTAAGATATGTTTCTGTGCACATTGGTATTTGTGTGTGTGTGTGTGTGTGTGTGTGTGTCTCACAGCATCGTCTGGCTCTTGTAAATGTGTCCATGCGTGTGTGAGAGAGAGCTATTTAAGCAGCATTACTCGGCCCGTGAGCTGCCAAGTACCTGTCGCCTCGCCTTCGCCTTCCCTCTTTGTCTAATCTCTCTCTCAATATGGCCAGCACCTGCAGAAACAGTGCACACACACACACTTCCACACACACACACACACACAAATACAGCATGAATACACACACAAACACACACATTCTCCTGTTAAAGATGTGCAAAGTCGCACGCGCTCAGGTCTCGTCTACGCCGGATACGATGCGCCCCACATTTTGAAGTCGTCCATCTCTCACAGGACAGACTCTCATTTTAACCAACTCACTGTGTGACTGTTGTCCACACAGTCCGCCCGCCGTCCTGTTACACTGCACGTCCCCTTTTTCTGTCTTTAGTCATTCATGCACTCACATGTTTAAATGTGCCACCGTGTGCTCACAGCTTCTAACTTGTGGCCGTCTGAACCGCAACTCTGTGTTCCCTCTGTCTGAGGAAGGACTCATGGATCTTGATAAATAGTAAACACTGTGGTCCCTTACATGTAAAATTCTTTGGGTTTATATTTATAGTAAAAAAAAAAGTTAATATTAACGAATTTTGTCACTCGTGTTATTATTATTTATCTGACTTTTCATAAAAATAATGTGTCCTTGGAGTTACTTTGCTGTTTAAGCCTATATTTTGACAAATTGGCAACATTAAAAGTACGCTCAATTAGCGGTTAGCAGTTCCTGCTTGCAATGCACCCATGTATTTACAGACAGCTATCACTGTGCTACTGTGATACTGAAGGAAACTTAAAAACCATCTTTTCTTTTTATGATTTCTAAGCAGGTTTTGGTTTATTGGTGACAGACACCAGAGATGATGATTATATCCTCAGAAAGTGTAAATCACAATGAATCTAAAAATGTGTGTATCATGTCTGTGTGTTCGCAGTTGACTGAGCTGTGACTCTGAGAAATCGTACGAAGTTTGACTTAAATTGCTACATAAATGGTGCATGTATTGGGGACTATTTTCAGCGGAGGAACAATTGACATTTGGCGCTCTTTGGTGTGTGTGTGTGTGTGTGTGTGTGTGTGTGTGTGGGGTTGAATCAAAATAAACCAGCGTGTCTGTGCTCATGGTGATGAAAGAACATGTCATCCTGTGTCAGTGCTGTGTTTTTAAAGTCATCTGTGGTACACCCACACAGGTGATGATGTCAGGAGTGGAACATCAAAGCTAACGTCTCATGTCAGCTTCGATGTCACCTGACAGAGTGGGACAAATGACACCTTTATGGTTTTTATTATTAGTGCAGAGTCCAGCGACCTCTCTTAAAGGATTAACAGCTGTTTACTTACCAGCCTAGAAGAAACGTGGTGAGTTCAGCATCAAGCGTCGCTCCTTTACTCGCCAACAGCTGTCGCCAAACCTAACTCCTGTCAATATCACGTGTTTCCTTCTACTGAAGTTAGCACGCTAAAGCAGCTAGCCTCGGCCCCTCTTGTCACTTTCCGATACCGACTCACTGTAGCTCTGTTCAGAGGACGTATTACAACCTCTTGTCTTGTGAACGCAACAATGGCCGAAGCTCTTGCCATGCAGCAATCCCCACCCGCCCGCTACTGGCAAGAAACCACAGTCGGCGGGCTGAGTAAACTTACGAACAGCCTCTTTAATACCCAACATAGAAACAACACCAGCTGAACTATTACTATGTTTGAAATCTCTGTTGAAAGGGCAAATATTACCGTCCAGACCAGTAGGAGATTCCTCTTTGGCTTCAAGTGCGGAGAAGAAAATGCCAAAAACATGTTTCAGCTTTTCAGAAAGGCCAGAGAAAGAGACGCCGCGGAATAACATGTATTGAAATGCCGCTGGAGCAGAGGCAAGTTTGGAAAGAGAGCCGATAAAAAACATGGTGGAAAATGTTGTTTTATGACAGCCAGCAGTAAAACAACACGCACAGTATCTTCAGCTTTATCTGTTTGTTTACGTGCAGTTTGTTAAAATCACTTGTTAAACTCCAGGATGCCTGTGTTTGTCTTTTTTTTTTTTTCTTTTTCTGTCAAATATCCCATGAATGCCGTGTTGTATGGCGGCCAACTTGGACTCGCTCGCTGTTGGACCTCCTCGCCAGCACAACGCACAATTAGATACACAAACACAGACTATGCACACCCACACACCCACACAGAGTCAGCTTTGGACAAAACTGAACGCCTGTCTCCCGCTCTTACCCTCTTCATAAACACTGTTACTCCAACGTAAAACCATGTGGAGCTGGCGCGCTACAGTAAACGCTATGAAACCACATAAACGGCAAAATAAATATCACCACAGGGTGGCCTGCAAATATTATGAGAAACCTGACAACAGGAGGAGAGGGAAGGTGTGTGTGTGTGTGTGTGTGACGTGTATACTCACTTATAAGTTTGTAAATTTGTGTGTGTGTGTAGGTATTCGTGAGCATTTTGTACATTTTTGTATCCCTGTTTCTGTACATCCATGTCACTGAGTGTGTGTGTGTGTGTGTGTGTGTGTCTGACTTATGTCACTTTAGCAGACAATTTTCAGACAAAAGACCAGTTAATTGAGGATGGCTTATCCGATTGGGGACGCAGTTTTTGTCCCCAGTTAGGATAAAAGCTGATTTCTGGGTCACTGGTTAAAGGTCAGGGGTTAAGGGTTCAAAGGTTACGCAGGTGTGATTGTCATTGTGTGATATTACGTAATAAGAAACAAGACTAATGCTGCATTTACATCATGTGGGATGGATGGTAGAGATGGGAAGGAGACAGTTGATTATAATAAGGGTTAAAAAATATTGTGCATTATAACATCATATCTATAAAATTTTGGGGGTTAAAATAACTGAATTAAATGAATATAGTCTTTAAAATCTCTGGTTAACAATAACTCTGATGTGACATACAGCTAGCAGCTCTGTGAGGCTGTACACACTGGGGCTGTTGACTAAATGCTAACGTTAGCATGGCAACAAGCTCACAATGACATCATCTTTAGTTGGTATAAATATAATATATAAAAGTCATTACAGTTCATCCTGAGGATTCAATCCTGAATGAAACAAATTTAATGTTCCCAATCCATCCAATAGATGTTGAGGTGTTTCACAATATAAGCGGGAAACTTGTCCTGCAGGTGGCGGTAGAGGAAAAGTCGAGGGGGTCACCAGAGCGATTCAGATTCATCCTCTGGGGACCAGGAGTGTCTGAAGTAAATGTCAGAGTAATCCATGCAACATAATGTTGAGATACTTCAGTCTGGCTGTGATCGTCGTCCCTAGAGCCATGTTGTCAGGATGGCTTAAAATATCCAATCTTACCACCAGAAATCCTCTAAAATGGCCCTAAAATGTGAAATAAAATATGAATTAATTCATTAACTTGTTGATTTTATACTTCATACTTTTATACTTCATATGTACCGTGCAGACGTGAGAGTGGTATCAGTGTGTATTTAAAGGAACTGTTCAGACGAGCGTGTTGACAGAGGAAGGTGACACGCAGCAAAGGGGTTTTCGAGCTCAGACGGCTGACGTACACGACACGCACCATAACCTGCTGAGTCACAGGGACACTTCTAATCATTGGTCTTATTTGAAAGGTGGATCCTCACACCTATAATTTTCACGTCTATATTCGGGCCCGTCCAGACATCTGGAGTGTGGGCCGCCGTGTTTCAGTCCTGCACGTTCACCGCAGTTTATTTCAGGCTTTTTCCTTGTTTGAGCAGAGCACTGAAGTGTGCAGACAGATCAAAAGGCCGTGTCCAATATCCTGAGGTTTTTATATACAGGTCAGGATTAGACCGGTCCCCTGCGAGCGCACGGTTTTTAAACACACATACTTTACATTAAATACACACACACACACATTACTATATTGCTGTATAAATGTGGATCTTCCTTTTACAGCCTGCAGTTATTCCCTAAATTTAAACACAAATGCAAAAAAGTCAAACTCTCTTATTGGCAGCAGCGTGACGTAAACGGCTCCTTTCAGCCTCACGAATGACGCCGTCTTCCTGAGATTTGATCTAAAGCTAAACCTACGCTTCTACATAAAGTGTAGTGTAACGTTTACACAGCGTCCGGCTGAACGCTGGCTCAGTCACGGCTCCGTCGTGTATTTCAACTTCCACAGGAAACATGTCGGGACCGGAGGGTCTTTTCCTCCGGCTGTTACACTTTTTTTTTTTTTATAAGCTGTCAAAGCTGAGACAAACACAGGAATCAAACAGTTCAACCGTTATTTAAAGGTGCTGCAGATAAGAGCAGGTACGGGCTCAGGAGACGACCTGGCAATGAGCTGAATGGTCTTGGTGCACAGTGTATACCAGGAAGCTAATGAGGGAATGGAAGGGCCGGGGTTAATGCAGGACAGGTGGGAGTGGCAAGCTCTGAAATGACAACTTGAATGTTGGTGAACATGTCAAAGCAGGGAGAGAATGAATGAACAACTGAATGAAAGTGAACGAAGATTATACAACAGCTCAATAATGGCGGCCGGTCAACATGGTATTCAAATTTCAAAATCATTCATGTGAATTGAATCATGTGATTAGCTGCATTAAAGCACAGCGCAGGCGACCAGAGAGGGAGAGACTTCAGCTTATTGGATGTTTGAGCTTCACTGTGATTTCGTGTTTTCACACTGAAGGAGGAAAAGTTTCTCTCTTGCTTTTTAAATCTGATTTAAAGATGTGCACACACGAGATGTTTCACTGACAAGTTTGGAGCCACTGTGGTTTAAAAAGTACAAGATATCTTTGCATGTTCATAGATTCTTTTATTTTTTTAATCAGTGACATTATTATACATTAGTGTTTTTTATATATCTTAAAAACGTGTCTGAAAGTCTTTAAATTAATTCACATTAAGGCATCATCAAAAAGGCACACCATGGCGTATCCTCCAATCACGTGACTCTATTTCCAGATGAAAACACTGATTCCCAATCCGTGCTTTCCGCCGCCATGACCACCTTATACTCACGTGTTACTTTCACTAACAGTTCCAGCTCACATCGGTCCAATCAAAGACATCTCTGGTCTCACTTTTCGCCAGTATTTATTTTATTTTTATTTTTACAGCTAAGCACGTAGACAATCTGCTTCCTGTTTGCACCAGCACATGCCCCGTGTACGTGAATGGGTCATGTGATATGGACGGAGTCTTCGTTTTAAAATGAAGACGTATCAGTGCGGTCATAGCCTAAGAATGAATCTGTTTTTTTTTTTTTATGAGTGGTTCTCACATCTAGTTGTTTAGTAGAGAAATTTGATTCGACATAAACACTCAAAACACACACACTCAAGAGACATGCGAAGAAGCCTCTGGTTGGCACTTTCTATTTCCAGACTCCTTTTCTCTCCTCGTTGTGTAACATCAAACTCTGATTAAAAAAATGAAACACAGTGTTCTGGTTACATTTACCCACATGCCCTCTTTGTTAGCCGACCTTTAACCTCATTAAAGGATTCCATCTCTGGTTTGTGTAACTGAACCGCAGCTCTTTTGTCTCTCTCAGCTGAAATGTGACCATTTCCTGATAATATAATTTCATAATAATGTTTTCCAGCTTTTTATTTTCAGCCATATTGTACGCATCTTCTTTTGTCATCGCTCCATCTTTTACAACCCTCAAAAAACCCGCCCCAACAGAAAGCTGAATAACATCAAGAGCCCTTTGGTATCAACATGAAAAGATTTTTCTAAGCTTCTGCAGAGTCGACTGAAGCTACGAACATGCAACGGAGTACATATGAAGTTAGTTATTATGTGGAGTCTCAGAATGTTATTAATTAACTACTGTGTTTTGGACGAGAGCAGCATCATTGCGAGAGAAGATAAATCCAGGAAACCCCGGCCGGAAAAAAAAAAGAAAAGAGGACAAACAAGAAACTGATGTAATAAACTTTCGCCAAAGGCGCAGTGAGTACTACGACTGATAGTGTAACTCACCAGCAGAGTTACTCCAAAGTAAAAGTCACAGGCAAGGTTACTGTTTCAAGCTTTCAGTTTTACTTTAAAACCATCATCAGGTACACAGGCGTTTCTGTTTGTAAGACACAGCATCAACAAAGGCAGGATAAACACCCAGTCATCTCAACATCATGTAAACAACTCCAGTTCCTCAGAAGCTTTTAATGACGGAAATGGGCACAAAGCTCATGCAACCCACGTTTGAGGAAAATATATTTCTTGACCTTCTTGACAACACACGAGAAGAGACGAGATAAGACGACATACGATAAGATATGAATATGACAAAATGAAATAAGGACAATGCAAGTTAAAGAAAGTCAAGATGAGGTTAGCCAACAAAGGACTAGGCGAGATAAGATGAAATGAGACAAAATATGACCAGAAAAGATGAGACTAGAGAAGACATGATCAGATGACAAAATGGGACCTTAGACTGTGAATGAAGGTGGACGTCGCCTCTATGACGTCATCCACAGGTTTCTGAAAAGCAGTTTTGAAGCTCAGAGTGAGCTGCTCCACCTTCGCCATCTTGGCAGTGACTGACTCCGCCCCTAACTAACTAACTGCTAATCAAAAACTTGGGCAAAGTTCAATAACTGTGGCAAGCTTACGGTCCCGTTAGCATTGTAAGCAAAGCTCGGCATCTGGGCATCTTGCTCGAAGGCTAACCCAAGGCAATTTATTTGCTAGCTAATTAGCTAGTTAATGATCTAAGCTAACAAGTCACGTATGGTGAGCGCAGACAACGATACCTGACAATTACAGCTATCATATAAATACAAATACTATTAGAACTTCAACCACCTCATGAACACAGACGTCCTCAGGTTCTGTTAGACAGTTAACCAACAACAAGTGAAATCATGTGTCTGACATTTGTATGAAAAATCCAAAAAGGCACCAACTCAAAACAAGACAAGACAAAACGCAGATTAGACTTTATTAACCTTCATGTTCTGGTTCATTATGATTCAGCTACAGCGGAACGACAGACCTGCGTTAGTGTTCGAATATCGATCATGAATGGAGGAACCTGTTACTGAAGGACCATCGCGCAGAGGAAGTCCCCCCCCCCCCCAAAAAAAGAAAGTTTTAAATGTCATACAAACTGCAGAGTAGAATAACACACACTCTCTCCTGCACATAGAATTTAATTAACACGACATTTTCAGGATGGATTTGTTTTAAAATGAACGAGTGGCAGCAGATATTTCATTCATATCGTTTTAATGGTGCTTAAATTCTCTTTTCACCTCTCTTAATGTGTCACTGGGGATCACCCCTTAGTGCCAGCACAGGGGGCCGTATTAAAACGTGAGACCGCCGTGGCACCAACACGATAACTTCCTGTGTTTAAGAGAGAAAGCAACACACACACAAAAAAAAAAAAAAAAGCAACAAAAATCACTTCCTCTGGGAGCGTTTGCAGCGGTATCGACTGTCAAGTGAACTCCGGCGCCGCTCATATTGGGACCTGAACAGAATACAGGTATGTTTTGTTAAATTTTTATTGCATGTGGCCCTCGCGTGAAACCTAAGCCTGGTGGGTAAATACAGAGTTATGCCATTTTCAACAATGCCCTCCCGTTACCGGCTTGAATAAGTGCCCAAAGTCCATGTACACAATTATGTCACTTCCTGCATAAAATGGGGCTGCGTGCCCCCGAGCCTCACAGTTCAACCCGGTCAACGAAATATTGATGAACGTCCTCGACTTCACCGCTTCGTGCTGCGGCGGCAGATCTTTTTCTGGCGCTACAGTGGCTTTAAAAAAAAGAAAAAAAAAAAAAAAACCCCGTATGTGAGGAAGGGTAAAAGTTCAACATGAGCAGGCTGCAGAGGAAACAACCGAGAGCAAGTGAAGGTCTGCAGTGGCTACATCAACATCCAAACTGACTACATGTGTAACTGTGACTGTGTGCGTTTATGTGTAAAGCAGAACCAATCGAGCAACAATAACTCAGACCTGAGTGAATCATGTTTAAGACGAATGAACTCTGGCTTAAAGAAACACCGGGAAAAATGGAGGATTGTGGGAAAAGCTTTTTGAAAACCCAATAATAAAAAAGAAAAAGCTTTTCCTGGTGGTTATGAATGACTTTGTGTGAGTATAAATCCACTGACTTGTCTCAAGTGAACCAAGACAAACTTGTCTGTTATTTACAGCGAAATTATTTGATTTATGGGCTCAAATGTTTTTGAAAAACGTAGAGAGGAAAAGGGGAAATTACACGAGTAAACACATCCATCTACACAGACGCACAGGCATAATGAAGAGCTATCTTATATGCACACACACACACACACACACACACACACACACACAGGCTCAGCAGCATGACTTTTAGCAAAGAATCCAAGTCACTCCCAAGGTTTTCCATTTTCTAGTCAAACAGCATCTGTTACATTTGGCCTTCACACACTGTTGCACACACACACACACACACACACACACACACACACACACACACACACAATGGGAGTGTATATACATGCTGTATACCGGTGGTCACCAACCGCTCGATCGCGATCAACCCCACGTGCGTCTCTGTGGAGTTTCAAATCGATCGTGACGTGTTTTAGTATTAATTTCTAATTCGTCACTTCCTGTGGGTCATTTCACATTAAGAGCTTTTTGTAGTTGAATCACACTGACTCACATTTACTGAAAAGCAGCTACAGAAAAGGAATCGTGTTCGTTACAGAAGTTAGTGACGTCATTGTCCACTATAACTGTGTGTAGAAAACAAGCGCCTTTCTGTTTTTTAGCAGATCAGTTTTTGCTTGGGAAAGTTGATCAGTCAAAGCTTTGACAAAAAAACAAAATACTTTAATTTGACAGTCATTAAATGCTTCCTCCTTGGTGTTGAGTTGGTCTCTGTGCATCTGCTCGATATATTCACACAATATACAGAACTAACAGCTCCACCATTTGGCCTCTTATCAAGCACTTTTTCCCTCTTGATTCACTGTATGAAAACAAGCTACCAGCGGCAGATGGTGACCAAGAGACCCAGACAGCAAAAACAGAACTTCTGGCCCAACATATGCCCCGGGTCCTCGGCCCAAGTCCGGCCCATATACTTCCACATCTGGGCAGATTTCGGATGTTATCCTCTGGTATTGGCTGACAGCCGGAAGATTTTCTGTGTGTTCGCCAGACCTGGTCCACATGTGGAAGAAGCATCCGACAGTCGTGCTGTATATGGGCCAGATTCGGGCCGTAGGAATTGGGTGTATACTGGGCCAGATTAGAAGCAGCTCCGGCCCGGAGTCAGTCGCTATCTGAGGAATGACGGCCTGCTCTGTGGATGCTTCCCCCTTCATTAATAACTCTCTTACATCTTTTTGAATAATCGGACCTCTGGAGAAACCTGCGATGAACCCTTAACATTTCAGTTTGCAACGCTGCAACGACCCCGCACCTCCAACAGTAAAGTGAAATGGCTGTTATTATGGAGGGGAGACCTCTGCACAGTGGCCCTCAGCCCACCCATCAGGGGGTAACTGTTAAAGTGCAGGCTAAGTGTGTTTTTATCTGTTCATCTGAACCTTGGCTGCAGCCGCCGGTCCTCAGAGCTTTGCCCCAACAAAGCTGGCTTTATCCCTTCCTGTCGACAGCCTTTCCTCTTTGTTACCCCCACTTCTCCAACATAGTGTTGTATTGTTGTAAGTCAGACCTCCAACATCATGCTCAGCTTTTCAGGAATTTAAATAAAAGGAATGAGGTCAATTTCTAAATTAGATACGTGGGGTGAACACAATGTTACACCTGCTCTCACTCAGTGCTTTTATAAACTGGAGTTTGATATTTAGAGATACTGAATAAAGTGAACTGATTTAACATTTTCCCAAAAGTTGTTCCATGTTGAGTGTTTCCAGAGTCCGAACAAAGCCCCACTTTGTCCTCAACCACCTTACCTACCTTTATTCCTCCTCTTCCTTCCTCTGTGACTTTGTCTTGTCTTCAGACTAAAATGCCCCAATGTCACGTGTACTGCAGGTATCCAGACACCTTTATCTGGGCGCCTTACCTGAGGCGAGTGTGGTGACTGTTTTTACTTTTGTTTTGAATTTCATTTTAGTTTTTATACATTTCTGGAGCAGGTTTTCTAGTTTAGTTTAGTTGTTATTTAGTGTTTTTTTTAGTAACATCTTGAGGTAACTTCTTCAAAAACACAGTTTTGGCCTCTTGAATGTGATAGAAGAGAAGGCCGCCTTCAGGGGGATATGTTTAGATTTGGCACAAACATTCACTCGGACTCAAAGCTGAGCTGATCAGAATTTGGTGGTTAAAGGTCAAAGGTCACTGTGACCTCACAAAACAATTTTTTTCTGTCCATAACTCTCAAATTCATACACATAAGTACGACACAACTTAACTCAAATGTCTGTGAGGATAAAATGAAGTGATAACAGTTTATAAGCAAAAGGTCAAAGGTCAACTTCACTGTGACATCATGTTCTGCAAAAACACATGTGACTACTTAATACTGTAACTCAGGAAGAGATTGTGACCATATTTCCTAGGACTTGGCTGGTTGGTGGCGGCAAACAACCACGAACCACGAGGCGGTAATTCTAGTTTATTTTGTCATATGTGGTATTCGTCAGGAGTGAGACTCAAAAATGTCAGACAAAGAATTGTGAAATAAAAACTTTGAGTCATTAACCAGAAAAATTCTAACAGCAGAACATAAAACGTGGATCTGGGCACAACCGTGTAAAGAGTCGACACAAGATACAGCTCTAAGCTTAAAATGTGTGTAACTTGTGTTTCTGAGGTCGAGTCCGTGTGAGAAACAAAGTCAACTGAACTTAAAAACTCAACAACAAATCAGACTGTAGGTGCTGCAGAAGCTGTGGCTCATCACTGCAGTTAATTAACAATAAAACTCTTGACAGTATTAATACAGTTACACTTAAAGTGCTCATGAATTGGTCGTACACTGAGACTCTGCTCCATCTGGCACAGATTAAAAAAAAACAAAGACAGATTTCATATCCATCTACAACACTATCGGCTTGTGCATGAAATAAACTGACAAAGATGAAAACTACAGACATTTTCTCTGTAATTTTAATCTGTTTTAATTTGTTTTGTAAACACACAACACACTTTCAGTTAGGTGTTGTTTATTTTTCTTTATAAAGCCTCATTTTTATTTTTATGTCAGTTAACAAATTATTTTTTCACATCTAGTTTTGGTTATTTCGCTAGTCTTAGTTAACGATAATGACCTTGAAGATGGGTTATTTTGTTTGTGTTTTTTTTTTTATGGCTCGGAATAAACTACAATACCCATGAGCCTCGGAGGCCACAAAGGCAGTGAATTCAAAATACTCCGTCATTGCTGGGAACAAAACGTGGCGTGTTTTGTGTCGCTTTCTTGTTCTCTCACTTCTTCTTCTTCTTCTTCTTCTTCTGCTGCTGCTGCTGCTGCTGCTGCGCCCTCTGAGGCGAGCGGCGGGGGCCTCTTGGCGATCCTGATCCCGCTGACATTTTCACCCGCTGCTCGTCATTAAGAAAACACTGTTCCTCTCTCTCTGCAAGGTGCTGGGCAAACACAGCTGCCGCCAAATAAGAAAATATCGGCCCTCTCCAAGGCAATTTCATTCAGCAGCGTTTTTCCTCGAACGTCCGCCTCTGAAGCGGCGGCCTCGCTCACCTCCTCCTCGCCCCCCCCCTTGTCCTCTGCAAACGAGAAAAAGAAGAGAGAGGACGGAATAATTATTTATGGTGAGGGAAAGTTTGATTGATGGTTGTTATTTGTCAGCACAGACAGACATGAGAGACAGAGAGAAAGGCTGACAGCCTGTTTGTTTTGTACCTAACAGACAGCAGATGTATTTGCATTTGAACAGTTGTGTGTTTGTCAGTTTGTGTTTGTGTCCATGTGTACACAATGGGAAAGCGAGGAGGACTTGTGTTTATGTTTTTTAGCTTGACAAGTCAAAGATGAGACTGTTTTGAATCCGTGGAGGAAACTGAGTGACACCATCTGGTACGAGACATCAGGGCCTGTATTTATTCATCGTCTCAGAATCACTTCTAAAGAGACGCTGAGAGTAAAACTAGGACCAGGTTAAAACCCGGTACGCGTCTGGACCGTGTGTGGAAGATTAGGACGTAGTTGAGAAGTAGCTAAAGCCTGAGGTAAGAGTTGCTTAATGTCACAAGATGACATAATGCTCCAATTAGCATATTAGTGACGTCATTGCCTCGTGAAAGAAAGAGAATGACACTGATCTTCCTCGTTTAAAGAACCACAGTGTTTTCAAAATGGCTCCAAAACTACTGCAACGCTCTCCTCCCTTCACGCACAGTGAAACCTTTGCAGATGGTCTGACATGACACGCTGCTTCTCATCAGCTTACACCGGCCGCCCGGATCAAAGAGTAACTTCTCTGTCTGCACCATCTACTTCAACTCAATCACACAGGCTCTTAGCCACTGCGTTCCTCCCAAAGACTGTAAAAAAAAAAAAAAAAAAAGATGGACGAAGCCTCTGTGAGACTGTGAGCTGCTCTACCATCGCCATCTTGGCAGTACCTGACTCAGCCCCTAACTCCCAAGCTAATCCAAAAAATGGGCAAAGAGGTGGAGCTGAGTCTTTGTATACGTCGGTTTGTGGCAAGCATACGCTCACCCACCTGTCACTCAAAGAGGCCACGCCCTCAATTCTCCATAACTTTAATCCTTAATAAAATGTAAACAGGTGAGTTATATAAACAGTTAGCCCTAGAGACCAAAACTGTTTTTTGTACCAGGCTGTAAACATGTTTATTTCTGCTGTAAAGTCGGACATTTTAACATGGGGATTGACTCACTGTTGGAGCCAGACTCTAGTGGTCGTTAGAGGAACTGCAGTTCCCCGGACTTATACGTCATGTTGGATAAAAGCGTCTGCAAAATGAGTAAATAGTTGATGAACTCCACCTTTTCGTCAATTCTCCAACTTCCTGTCGTCTGCCACATTTTTAGTGAGATCATAGAGGCGGAGGACGAGGAAGAGGAAAGAGGCCAAGGTCCAGGATTTGAGCTCTTTCCAGGATGTTGTTTTCCCAGAGTGGGACACGATGGTTGGCACTGCTGCACCAATTACCTTCTGCATGTGTTTGTGTGAGTTTCAGGTGGACTGAAGACCGCGTTTACGCTTTGAAGAACCGACAACATGGTTCATCCTCTGATCCGTGCTCCGACACCTTCCAGCCCACACGACCCCGAGAGCAAATTAAGCACGTAAAGGCAATTTCATCCGGTGAACTGAAGGTTCGAGGATAACTCGCCGCATGAACATGTAAGCCATCAGTGTGCTTCGCTTTAATGCCAGCGGTTTGTTTTCCACAGTGGATGTATCAATTTGGAATCAAACTACAGACTTTCCAATAACAATGGGTCTCAAATGGTTGTTGAGTCTTGTGCTAAATTTATCCACGCTGGACCACAGTGTAATAATGTCTGTGACTGGATAAACAACTGCTAAGATCTAACAACTAAGGAATGCTCATAATGGGGCATTTTACCTGATTGTTGCTAAGCCACCCTGCCAAACACACACCATCATCATGGGCCACTGTGCCAAGCACATGCACACACACACATCCCCACACACACACACACACATGCATGCACACACACACACATGCATGCACACGCACCGATCTTGCAGACAGATGTTCAGGTTTTCTTGGTTTGCTGCACCGTTCTCAGGGGACTGCACTGATGTCTCGCACCTGCTCTTGAATACAGTCAGGTCTGCATCCTGGTCATCAATCATCGCCAGCCGCCCTTTGCCCTCGCCATGGCGACGCAGGAGCCAAGACCACCAGAGTAACTCGCAGACAAGAAAAACAGAAATAACAATACGCAGATAAAAACAACAATGACACGAAACAAACTGAGTCAAAGCTTCATAATACGACTAATGAAAGAAAGGCCCAGTGTGATGCAGTGACCAGTGAGCAGTGTTGCACGGGGGCCAATGACATCTATATTACGCTACAGAAACTGATGGTATAGATCGCTGCTGACGTGAGAAAGACACTCTTGTTTATGAGGCAGAAACTTCATCTCCACTGTGAAGTAAATGGTGAATAAACAGAGATATAAAATGTCAGCAAAGAGGTGAAAGATGACCACAAAGAGATGTAAAACGGCTACAGGAGGATGCAGGTTACTACAGAGATGCAAAATCACGACAGACAGACTAAACGACTAGAAATGGACACAAAACAAAACAACAATAGAGACGCTAAATGACGACAAAGATACAGAAAATGACTTCAAAATGACATAAAACAATCACAAAGAGACACAAAACATCCACAACAGACGTAAAGACACAATTAAGTATCAAAATAAAGTTGGTTATGAGAAAGTAAAATGTCACATTTAGCACCTTTAACAGAGGTTGTGGTATATACAGTGGTACAGTCAGCGAGCACGTCGACGTTCTGGCGCAAACACACTCGACTGCTTCAAGGATTGAACCTGTGATGTTTTGATTACGGGGCCGACTCTCTAACCTGCTGCCAGGTTACATAAAAGCCCGGCCAACACATAACCACCGTCTTTGTTTGGAGGTGCCGAAGCCACGGGAGCCCCGAGCACCCTGAGGTGTTTACTGGAGGCGGCAGCTGCACGAGAGAGACGGCCCCCCGAAGAAAGGAGCTCTTTCACCTGGAGGAGGCTGGGAGAGGGAGAGGGCGGCGGAGGGATGAGGGTATGACAGAGGAGACAGTCGTGATGAGGTAGTGAGAGACAAAGGGAGGGCAAAGGGGGGAGAAGGTAAGAAAGAGGAGAGAGTGAGAGGAGGAGAGAAAGTTCACGGAGCAGAGCAGCTGCAGTCAGTTTGGATTCACAGCTGTTACAATGAATTCCAGTAGTAAACTGTCTTCATGGTGGAAAACACCCACTGAAACCTGTCAAACTGCTGGTTTGTGGGATTGTTAGGACAGAGAGAAGTGGACGTGCCACATACTCTCCTTTTCTTTCTTTTTTTTTTGCTCCATTGTGGAAGTTTTGATGGTAATATGTAGAGGAATGTGACACTCAAATAAAATGGTAAATATATTGTGAATTATAAAGTAAATAGTGAGTTCAGTCACAGCTGTGCTAGCTGTGCTAACGCTAAGATCCCCATGCTAACATGCTGATGTTTAACAGGTAAAGTTCACAGTATTTAGCATCGTACTTTAGCTTGTTAGCATGCTAACATTTGGTAATTAGCACGAAACACAAATTACAGCTGAGGCTGATGAATGTCATTAGTTTTGCAGTTAATTGCACAAATAACACTTTGGACTTGATGATGGCGCTATAAATAAAGATATGTAGCTTTACATCTCCTCTCTCAGACTTCTCTCTGCAGCTCTAGTAACAACAGGTCGGTGAGCCAATCAGAAGAGAGGAGGCACTGACCCTCTCTTCTGATTGGCTGACTGTTTTCTGAGTGATCCAATAAATATAAAGCAGATTTCAGGTAAAAACAGTCAGAGAAACCAAATCCTGCAAAGGTTTGGATGGTAGGTCCAGGTGGGCGGGGCTTGGTGACTGCTTTGTTGTGACATCACAAAGTTACAGGAAGTCCTGACGGCTGGTTTTAAGGCTCAGTTTCTGAATACAGGCTGTGTGCATTTCTCTGTGGACTGAGGCTTTGATACTTTCACAGTATTAATATAGAAGCTAGAGCTGATCTATAATCACACTACACATGGACAGAGACCTTTACACTGGAGGAGCTTTAAGGAAAAGTGAGGGATCGACCTCAGGGCACAATGAATCCAAATTTAATGGGAGTCCATCTATGAGTGTTTTAATTAAATAAATGATTAGAATTTTTAAATTAAATTAATTACATTGTTGCAGTCAATCTTTAAGATTCAGTGTTTGATATTTAATTTTATATCACAGCATCAGAGTTATCGAATTCGTCTTAAAAGCTGAACCAGCAAATGTTACTGTACAATAGTTATAATACATATCAATATACATCATGGTTTCCTCTCAGTCGAACACCCTCTTCATTAATCTTCACAGGTCCAGAAACACGTCTTAAAAATGCTGATCACTCCTCGTTCTCCCCCGTCATGTTGGACTGTCCGTCCCCAGTTTCGAAACATTTTCTGTTGTTGATTCCTACTGAATCTGACCCCTTGACTTTTACCCAAACAAAACACAGGCATTTGTTTCCAATGAAAACACAAGCGGAACAATTCAAAACAGAGGCATTCTTTGGTTTTAAGAGTAAGATGAAATGAGTCTGTGCTCCATCGGTTGCCACAGAAATGCCTCTCTGTTTCTTTTCTCCTTCTCTGTGTCAGCAGCACAGAGATCAAAAAGGACGAGGGGTGTGCGTGCACAGAATCCAAGCCTCCGACGCACATATCCAGGGGCCTGTATCGTGAAGCCAGTTCAGCTCGGCTCCGGCTCCCCTGGGGTTGCGTGGCTTCAGTGAGTCTGACGTCGACTGTTATCACGAAAGCGGTTATCTGGTGGCTCGGTTAACTCTGGGTTCACCTCCGGCTGCGAGCGCATTCGTGGGAAAGAGGTGTAGAAGTGTCAGAGCCATCAATAAAGTGTTTTAATATATATGTGAAATACGCACAGGAAAATTCAGTTATAGCGACAGCAAAAAGTGAAATAAAACAATGTAATCACATGAGTAGAAATGAAGAAGAAGCTGTAGACACAGAGATCATTCTAAGGCTATAAATACATATGTGAATTATTATACATCTTTAGCAAAGAGGGAGTATTTTGTTTTTGTTTTATTCCGTGATTTTATTCCGAGCTTTGTGATACAGGAAAACCCGACTTAAGCCCAAAGATAACTCAGATAACTCACTAATCTTGCTTTGTGTTTCAGTCCCGTTTTCCTTTAGTCACACCAGATGTTTCTGTTCGTTAGAGGAAACCTGTGGAGTTTCTGGCCTCTGTCAGCTCTTATGGAGCCTTTTATTTATGAGCGGGTTGTTGTTTTGTCTTGTGTACATGTGTGTGACGCAGTACACAGTCTCGTCATATACAGGCGGCGGTCATGTGCCAACAAACACAGCAGTGCAACATGGATGTAAACAATACAGGGATTTAAAATGTTGAAAAACTTGGTTGAAAAAGTTTGTTTAACTTGGTTTTCACACATAAAAAGTTAAAAAAAAAAAAATTAATAAAGAAAAACTGGTTCTGAAGCTCATCTCCTCTTACTTCCTGGATCAAGCCTTGAGCCCCGCCCACCACCTGCTTGCTCCAGGTGGACAGGTGAGAGAGCAGAGAGAGGAGAGGAGGAGTCTGTTGAGACCAGAACCAGACACTAGCAGACGGATCAGAACCGTTAGCGCAGTTAGCGTCTTTTTATTTGTTTATGCTGTTTGTTAGCTTGCAACTGGCAGAGGCTGACACAGTGTTAGCGGTTGTTGCTAATGCTAACTCTCTCTCTCTGTACTGACAAGGTTTCAGGTTTATTTAGCCCCGCCCCCTCATCCCCACAAGTTTACAGAATTGGTTCTTTAGGTTTGTGATGTATGAAACCCTGAATCTGTTGTTATGAGTATGTGATTGGTTCACTGCAGTTCAAGGAGGAACTGTATTATATAAAAACATAATATGGACGTTAACAAGGTTAAAAACTTGATTTTCAGGTCTTTAAGTTAATTGGAAAGAAACGTGGAAAGACCTCTTTTTAAAAACAAGTGCTGACAACACATTTAAAGTGACACTGACATTATTTTCCAATGTGATTTCACAAGAGCTGAACTTTAAAGGCTGCATGGAGCCTGATGAAATATGAAGGACAATAGAGAAAATATTTTGCAGCTTGTTTACAAAATACTGTTTTTGCTTTTGACATCTTTATTTTTGAAGCTGCAAAAGTTTGACAACTCTAACTGTAGTTCTGAATGAGACTCAGTAGCACGTGCTACGGTGCATATGAGGATGAAGTTGAGGTTTCCATTAAGTGATGAACTCTTCCTGGGGGGGTTTTAAGATTAATTCTTGTGTTTTCTTTTTTATTGGATTCTGATGGTTCTTTGGCATAAAAAAAAAAACCCATGTGAAACAAGAAAACGTAATTTGGCTTTCTGTGGCAAACCCCATTCAAACTTCAGCAGATTTTAAACCATAACTAATCCTAAATGAATGGGACTCATTGGGTCAACAGTGACATGTTTCAGTGTTCGGAACGAACAATAACAATATTTTATAACAATTTTTTAAAAACCTAGAAAAGGCCTTTTCCATCCGTCCATCCATTTTCTGCTGTGGTGGCAGCAGAGTGAGTCCTGACGTCCCTCTCCCCATCAACGTCTCGCAGCCCCTCTTGGGAAATCCAGATGCATTCCCACGCCAGAGGAGATATATAATCCCTTGTTCTCCAACCAGTCGGACATTCCTGGGAAAACCTCAAAAAGGGGGGGGGGGGGGGGGTGCCAAGGGAGATCCCGATCAGACGCCTGAACCATCTCAACTGGCACTTTATGTGTATACACTTTAATACGCCATGAGAAATGATTAAGACGGTGTCAACGCGCTTCAAACTGAGTATTTCCTGGATTGTTTAAGAGTTTTTGAACACAAATCCAACATGTGTCGTGATTGGTCAGCTGCGTCTAGGTGAGACAGTTAGCAGGAACGGCTGTGGACAGATGCACGTCCGGGAAAATTACAGTTTTCCACTTTGACATAATGCGGCTGATAATAAGACTGAGCATACATATCAGTTCAGTTTGTATGCGCTGTCTACTCCTTTGTCTGGGGACATCTGTTGTTTTCATGTTTTGGTAATGCGCTCAGAAAGATGCAAGAGATACTGAAATCCTGTAACAGACCAGATACTTCCCAAAAGCAAAAACAAAACTCCTTTGACAAGCGTTTTTTTTTTCCTTGAGAACTCCTCCACCTTAAATCTGTGATTACTTTAACCAGGTTTGGTTTATTGCAACATCCTGCAGCTGGTGGCACCGAGGACTTTAATCTCATCATTTTTCTTTCACGTTTTTGCCGCCCGCGGACGATAATCCACTTTGTTCATGGTGACCGCAGCTGCCCTGCTCTTTATGAGAAATATTAACTTCTGACAGCTCGGAGCAAATGACAAGAACGATGCTCCGCAAACAGACAATCAAATAAGAGAGACAGCAGACGGTCGGTCCCCACCTGGCATCAAATTCACGCCATCTGCTTTCATTACCAGAGACTTGGGACATGTGTTGTTGTTCTCCCTCTCTGGGAACTTGACATTTTGAAGGGAGGTGAGGGAGGAGGATTGTCGCCTCACAGAGACTTCTCTTAAAACACCATTTTAAAACTAGTTTTTCATTTCTAGGCGTCTTTCTATAATATTTATTTTATTCATTCTCTCAAATTTTCCCTACAAATGTGTTTAAATGCCATCCACCTGACAGGTGTGGCACATCAAGCTGCTGATTACACAGCGTGATTACTGCCCAGGTGAGTCTTGGGCCACTTTAAAACGTGCAGTTTTATTTTGAAAAAAGACATTTATTAGGTACTGAACTGTGAGAGTTTTTATTTTTATAAATTATTTTTATTTATTTGGATCCCCATTAACCACTACCAACAACCAACTACTCTTCCCGGGGTCCGCTCAAGTAAACATTACATCATCATGCAAAACAAGAAAATGTAAAACAGCCAGTAAAACATTCAATGCAGCTCAAAAATCAATAACGTCACTGAAACAGCAGATACAGCGACTGAAGAATAAAAATAACAAACAAGTTCCTCATTAATGATCATGTGGTCAGATGTTATGTAGCATGTATGTAGTTATGTTCTCAGTAACACGTCGACAGAACTTCGTCAAATTTGGCACAAACATTCACTTGGACTCAAGGATGAACTGATTAAATTTTGGTTAAAGGTTAAAGGTCAGTGTGACCTCACCAAAACTCAAAACTTCACAAGGCAATTAGGACAGTTATACGACTCTAGATGAACAGGGACAAAACCTGAAACTAGTCCGACAACCTCGAGGTGATTCGAGTTGTTAAGTGTATTTTATTTTGTAAGTTACTCGCAGCAGGAGGAGCTTCACCCCTCGTGTATCCTCTTCCCCACACAGACAAAACTTCACCTTTTTAATTCCTGTTTCATTTATTTACCTTTTTATTAACTTCTCACGGGACGAATGATTGACGCCTCATCGAATGTCTGCTGCTGTTCCTGTGTTGTTGTCGCAGGGCAGGAATGTAAATATCGCATTGTTCACGTCCACAACATGTGATTCGTGTTTCAGAGTTTCGTCTCGTGGCGTTGCGCGAGGTTTACTGGAGCATCAAACTGTAACCGCAGATTTCTACAGCTCACCACTCTTAGTCTCCTCTCCCTGACTCACCACCATGTTTGTCTTTGTCTTATTTTCCCTCATCATATCTCACTGTCATCGTCCATGTTAGTTTTTATTGTTGTTTCTTTTCTTTCTTTTTTTTATTGCCCTGGCACCAAAAGCACAGTTAACTTGTCCTTGTGAAGAATCCCTTTCTACATATGGTTATAATGTCAGCGAACGCCTCACGGTGGCTTCGCCGTAACTCACGGTTCAAAATACAACGTGGTCAGTGTAAATGAAGCGACCTTCAGGCGCTGCGTACATGTGCGTGCATCACGTATCTGTCTGCACGTGCGTGTGTGTGTGTGTGTATCTGTTCCAGTGTTTTGAGTAACGTGTCATAATATTTTTATGGGATGGAGATGCCAAGAAAGACAACAGCGGTGTAATCCCCCCCCCTCCCCTGTCAAACACGCTTAAAACCTGGACAATGAGAGGTAAACTAGACAACGCTGTGCAGCTCTCTTTGTGTGTGTGTGTGTGTGTGTGTGTGTGTGTGTGTGTTTGTTGGAGGTTACTTTTAGGGACAAATCTCAGACTAACAGGGACGAAAAGCCGCTTCCTCAACAGGGAGAAAGCTGATTTTCAGGCCAGTGGTTGGGGTCAAGGTGTCCAGGAAATGAATGCACGTCTATGTAATGTCCCCAAAGGTGACCTGGAACAATGTGTAGTTGTGTGTGTGTGTGTGTGTGTGTGTGTGTGTGTACCAGTGTTTCCCCCGGTGATGACATGGTGGACCACCCTGTCGAGGCGCTGTCTGTGTCTGGACTGTTGTTATTGATTTCAGTGTTACAGTGCCAAATACGTTCAACATGTTGTCTCCGAACCACTTCATTCTTTCCCAGAAACGGTTCTGGAAGAAACAAAAGGTGCATCTGTTTGTGCGTGTGCGCGTTGTTTGTATCAAACTCAATCTCGAGCCAGATAGAGAGATGAGAGGAGTGGAACGTCCGCTGTAATCAGTTCAAGACTGACCACTCCTGTCTGCTCGCTCACGCCGTAAACAAACTGCCCGTCAAGACCGACTTCTGCAGACACGCGCAAAGGTCGGGAAACGGTGTCATCACGAGTTCTCTCTTTGCTTTGATCAAATGCTTTTTCTTGCATTTGTAGTTGGATGAAATTCAACTTTTGATTGAGTATTTGTTCAGTTATGTTTTACCATATGGTGAAATATACTGTATAATATACAAGTGGAAAACAGACTGTTTAGGAAATAATGGCGGGTTACCAGAGAAATGACTCAGAGATATTATATAGAAATGGTCACTATCTATGTAAATCAACCGATTACTTAATCATTAGTTTCTCTTTTTGGGCCCCCACCAGCATCATACTACCAACAACTGCAGTTCCTCTAATGACCACTAGAGTCTGGCTCCAACAGTGATTCAGTCCCCATAGACTCCCATGTTAAAATGTCCAACTTTACAGCAGAAATAAACACGTTTACAGCCTGGTACAAAAACTGTTTTGGTCTCTACAGCTAACTGTTTATATAACTCACTTGTTTACACTTTTATTAATGCTTAAAGTTATGGAGAATTGAGGGCGTGGCCTCTTTGAATGACAGGTGGAAACAACTGTCCCCACTTTGAGAATCACTGACTTAATCTTCCCACCTGTAGCGGTGCACCTGTCGCTGTGGAGATGCAGCTTCCATCACTGTGATTCTATCGGTCACGTGTTTGAAAGGGTTTTTTTTAATGAATAAACAGGTGTATTTATTTTATTTGAAAATCCGATCATTTTGTTTCTACTTCCTCTTTTTCCGTGTTATATTACATTCCCTCCGACTTCTTTCTAACTCGCCACCCTCAGACTCAAATGTCCTCAAGTGACATCACCTGAGGACATTCATCAGCTCCCTCTGCAGACACTTAGAAAACACCTGGAAACGCCTGGAGACAGACTTTGATGTGCAATTCTGACTGTTACAAAAAAAAAAAAAATGTCCTTCAGAACAAACACCTCCTGTCTCTCTCCACTGTCAAATAAAATCCCCCCAAAGAATAATCTTGAAATGCGGGACGATGCAGTCAGGGTGACTCCTCTCTTGCCGCCTCGTCGGGGTAACGTCAACCCTTTTCCTCAGAGTGAACTGACGGTCATAAAATGGCCAAACTCACTAACTCTCAGCGCAATTTCCCCCAATGCATAGCACCAATATTCGCTTACCCTCGCTGACCTGCCGCACAATAGCAGCGAGTTAATGTAAGAAGCCTCTGGGAAGCCGGGCAGAGGGGAGAGCGTGTTAATATGAGCTGAGTGTTGACAGCTTGAGGGGGTCGTACGGGCTCGTTACGTGAGGACAAACTGTGGGGGTTTGTGTCCAGCTTCCATAAAACGATATGAGCTTCTCTGTCATTCAGCCTCAATTTCTTCTTTAATAAATCTGTCTCTTTGCTGCCTTGTTACTTTTCTTTCTCTTTCTCTGTCACACAGCTTCGATCTGCTGAAAGTGCCCAGATCTTTTCATTCAGTAAAAGTAGAAATGTGTCACTATAAGAATGTTACTTGAGTAAAAGTAAAAGTTCAGAAGTATTATCTTCAGAAATGTACTTAAAACTCATTATGCATAACAATGTCTCCTGCCAGTGTTAAAGCTCATCTCAGTGTAGTTTTACATCTCTCAGCTTCTCTCTGGAGCTCTAGTAACAACAGGTTCGGTGAGCCAATCAGAAGAGAGGAGGAGGAGTCTGAGCCTCTCTTCTGATTGGCTGACTGTTTTCTGAGTGAACTAATAAAAATATAGCAAATTTCAGGTAAAAACACTCAGAGAAACCAAATCCTGCAAGGTTTGGATGGTGGGTCCAGGTGGGCGGGGCTTGGTGACTGCTTTGTTGTGACATCACAAAGTTCCAGAAGTCCTGACGGCTGGTTTTAAGGCTCAGTGTCTGAATACAGGCTGTGTGCATTTCTCTGTGGACTGAGGCTTTGATACTTTCACAGGATTAATATAGAACCTAGACCTGATCTATAATAAAAAAAGGGACAATATAGGACCTTTAAATAATATTATACATTATCATATTGTATGGCACAAAATCCAAAATAAGGAAGCAAGCTCTGGTCTCACTGAGGCAGGTCACTCACGCCAAAGTTTTAACCCTTTATTGCAACAATACACATTCAGTTTTCACACCTGTCGTTTGTAGTTTTGGGAAATGTTAAAAGTACATGACTCAACCTTTGAACGTGTGCTGACGTCACGTACCTGCTACCATAAAATCCTGTGGTTGATCTTTTTTGCTTTCGCACCAGAATACAGACCAAGGCAGAGTTGGCTCCAGAGTTTGACTGACAGCTTTCAAACAAACGCAGCGTCACAGTTTGTTTCAACAGAAACGAGTCAAGTCCAGCAAATTTTATTTATATACAGTTGCACAATATCATGAATTTGCCTTTTCAGTCTGGTCAGAATTCAGCACCATTAACCGTCGCTTCGACTCCCCAAAATAACCATATAACGGGGACAGAAACAGCCTGAGATGTTGTTTAGGAGGCTGAACAAGTGTTAAATGTAAAATGTAAAACATAACTGGAGCTCTGGAGCGTGCAGCTCAGTTTGAGTCTAATGGGTCTTCTCTCCTTACTGCCTGTGAACAGCCCTCTTCCCCCTCTCTTCTTCTTCTTCTCTCTGATCAACCAGTCTCGCCTCCTTCCCCCCCCCCACCTTTCCTTCCCCTCCTCCTCCTCCACCTCCTTCGTTGTGGAGAGGGTAAACTTTCGCTGCGGCAAAGGAAAACATGGAAAAGGCAGCGCTGCCCTGTAGCTGTCATGATGTCATTGAGTCCCTCTACTCAGCTTAAGTTATCTGGAGCTGCTTTATGACTCCACTCTGTGTGTGTGCATGTGTGTTGAAGAGCGAGAAGGTAGAGAGATTATGTTTGTGTGAGTGTGTGTGTGTGTGTGTGTGTGTGTTTTACGACAGGCCTGGGGCTCAGTGTGCTTACCTAGCCTAATAAATCCTGACAAGCTCTCTACAATAAGCTGGATGAAGTTTCTCTTTTCTCTCACTCACACACTCCTTCCCTCGGCGGACGGCCTAACCTCTGCGCTCCGCAACATATTATACCTGCCACCTACTGTTTCCTCAACCTCTGGACAGGGGGAACACACACACACACACACACACACACACACACACACACACACATCAGCACATTACACATGTTGACATGCAGGAGCATTCACACTTGCACTTGCCTGCTTGCACCCACAAAAGCACTCCCACAAACAATACACACACACACATATATATATATATATATATATTAACGTATATGAAGTTATTCAAAGTGTAATATTTATTGACTGAGTG
Organism: Seriola dumerili; assembly: GCF_002260705.1. Taxonomy (NCBI): domain Eukaryota; kingdom Metazoa; phylum Chordata; class Actinopteri; order Carangiformes; family Carangidae; genus Seriola; species Seriola dumerili. The sequence continues at coordinate 389,255 of NW_019174321.1, read as the reverse complement.
GGATTTGGACCCTGCTCTCCTCTATTCGCAGCCAAACCTCGGCTGTAATCACCAGACCAGGAGCAGAACTACTGTACGTGGCCACCGACTGATCCTCAAACCGGCTGAATCATCTGGTCCAACTCCGCCGTGACGCTCGAGGCCGTTTTGCAAAGTGACACAACCTCTTGGCTTGGAAATGTCCCATCAGTCTGAGGAGTCTGCAGGTCGACACTTATGATGCATTAGTCTTCTGGTTGAAAGCAACAGGGCTGGATGATGTTTAGACTCACGCAGCAGCTGCAGCAGCAGCAGCAGCTGCAGCTGCAGCAGCATGGGTGGAAACGTCGTCTGGTCGGTCACCATCTTCACCACCTCAACAACTACCGGATGATTTACATCACCTGCTCAGACTGGACGGTTGTTTGCTGCCGCCAGACACACCACATATCGGCGATACGTTTCCACGTCCTGTTGTTCTTCTTTTCTTTATGTCTCGTTAAAGACGTGTCGTAGAGAAGCAGGACGCCAGAGCTGGAGCCATATTGTCTTGGACACAGTATCTCCGTAACACCTTGATGGAACTTCTTCAAATTCGACGCAAACATTCACTAGACTCAAGGACGAACTGATTTTAATCACATTGATAAATAGTCCCGTGAACTGGTTGGTGAGTCACAGATTAACAGACTAACACTCACACGCTTCGAACAGTGAATCAGTTTCTTCGTCCCCGAAGTTCAGAACAAAAACGGTTTAAAGAGCTTTGTTCCTGCAGCCGTCACTCATGAATCAGTTGTAGTAACACTGCATGGAAGCAATTATTCATTTATTCATTTGTCTGTTTTTATTTATTTACCTTGGCCACATGTTGTTGTCTGTGTAACGCTGATGACTCTTTTTTTTTTTTACCATGAACCAAATTTACCCGCAGGTACAAATAAACCTCATTTTAACAATCGGTTCAAGGTGAAATATTGTTAACTGTCATCTTTTATCATGAATGAAGGAGTGAATGAATAAAAACAAACTTTACCCTCCTTCTTCTTCTCCTCCTCTTTTTCCTCTAACTCTTTGTTTCCCTCTCCTCTCTCTCCTCTTTTCTCTCTCACCTCTGTATTTTTCTCTCACACAAATAAACTCTCTCTTGCTCCCCCTCTCGTCCTCTCTTCTTCTTCTCCTCCACACTCACACACACACACACACACACACACACAGAAAAGCAGTGAGAGATGAAGTCATTATCAGCTCTAATAGGTGACGTGCCAGCTATTTCCACAGCACTGCAGGGAAATAACATGACAGCAAAACAAACGACGCCATTAGTCATACTTAACACCCCCTGTAAATCAACTCTGTGCGTATGTGTGTGTGTGTTTTCAAGGGGGAGGAAGTGTGTGTGTGTGTGTGTGTGTGTGTGTGTGTGTGTGTGTGTGTGTGTGTGTGTGTGTGTGTGTTTTAACAGGTTATTTGCTCCATAACTGCAACCAGTGGAAAATATGAAGCCCACAGACGACTGACACTGTATGATGAGAGCAAAACTTCTCAAGCATTTACACACACACACACACACACACACACACACACACAAATAAACACACACGTACACAGTGTTGAGGAGTTTTACACTCCGCTCGTGTTTTGCTGAAAGCAGATTATTCACACGCTATGACCAATCCCTGTTAATATTTTCCACTACAGGGCTAAACCGGGCCACAGCCAGGCCTCAGTCAGTCGGTAATTTGTCACACCTCGAGCTCCGAGCGCGCCAACGAACATCTATTAGGAGCTTAGTCACAGGGGCCGAGCAGCTCTAGTTATCATCTCACTTTCTACTACAGCGCCTGAACGCAGCGTCGGCTCATTGGCTTCGGGTCAGCGGTGAAATTATTATCTCGGGGTTACGTTACCGCGCGGTTCTCAAACGGTCCTTCGGCTCCTGCGGTGAGTCAAGGTGCTGAACATACACTGATCGGCAGCCGAGCAGTCTCGGCTTTTGAAGCTCACAGGTTTGATTCCCGGGGGGGGGGTCTGTGATTTGTTCTGTGGCTCGGGTTGCCACCTTTTATGTCAAGAAATAAAGGACTTACCGAAATTACGAAAATATCAAGGGGTGACATATCGTGTCACATATTAATTCAACACAGGGAATTTTGCTTTGGTGTTTTTGGTGCATGACAATAAACAGAAGAAAGAAGAAAAGAAATAAAAACAAAGAGAAAAACAAGCAAGTACTGCAGGTCAGATAGCTTAAATATAAATAGAAAAAATTTAACAATAAAATACAATATTTACAATAACTAGAATCACCTCCTCGTGGGTGTCTGTCTCCGCCACTCAGACTGGATTCAGGTTACATCCCCGTTTATCCAGAACTGCTGTGTGAAGTCTTGAGTTATGGCTAACCAAGTGTTTTCTAAGGTCCTTGACCTTTGACCTTTGACCTTTGGCCACCAAAATCTAAATTCGTCCTCGAGTCCACGGTGGACATTTGTGCCAAATTTGAAGGTGTTACTCAGATATCGTGTCCGCAGGAACGGGACAAACGGACGGACGGATGGACAACCCGAAAACAACATAAAAATGTGCAAAAACTGAATTTACAAACAAATTAATGCAAAACAATGTGCACCAACACACCGAGGCAGCCATCTTTAGTCCAGACTCCACGTAAAGGGTCTGTGGTTCGATCCCCAGCTCCCCTTGTCCCTTGACACTGAACCCTGAGTTGCTGCTGCACCTTGCGTGGCAACTTCCTGCCGTCGGTGAATGTGACAGTGTCCAAACGACGGCTGCGTTAGATAAACATTCAATGAATAAAGATTCAAATACAAACTTCATCACTGCCTACAAAAAGAAAAGGAAATATGAAAGCAACAACGGCTCCTTTATGGTAAATCCTACAGGTTTGGAAGGGTTTCCTACAAGCTTCTTATTCTACAGGTTCTACAGTCAGTCAGTGGATTCAGCAGGTTGTTTCAGAGTCATCAGGTTCTGTAAATGTGGAACAATACAACAACGAGTTGACATAAATAAAATATTCTTTTGAATGCATAAGTAGTTTTTAAAAGCAAGTACTGCAGTGCTTTAACTTTCACTTGTATTGGAGTCATATCGGACCAGGAGGATCCGTCCACGTCTGGTCCTGGATGCTCAACTGCAACCACTGACTTTTTTTGAAACTCCACAGTGGAGTAATTTACCACTTCATATCTCAGGCTCAGCGGGTTTCGTCCATCCTCCTGAAAGAAGCGACGGTGCGGGGAGAGTCTGCACAGCTTTAGTCAGAGCGAGTGTTAATCCTGCGTAAACTCCCAGCAGCTGGAGCCGCATGTGCACCGACATAAAGCTGGAGAGCTGCTTAAGTGTAAAGAGTCTGATGGGACTGTCAATGAAAACCAGGCTGCAGCTATAAAATGCCAAGCAAACAACGAGCCACTCAGCACTGCCATGACCCCCTACATGCACACACACACACACACACACACACACACACACTGGTAGCCATGCTACTCCCAACTAAACAATAAAAACTAAAACAACAGCATTGTTGCATGTGTGTTGTGCGTGAAGGCACCAGCGTTGACAATGGGAAGGACAGACGCGTTGTGTTACAGCGAGGATAATTTGTCACAGTCTGACAAATGAAAGACTCTGACAGCTGAACAACAAGTGAAGAAGAAGAAGAAGAAGAATGTGTCCGAGCCAAAAGCGAGACAGAGCAGGAAGGAAGTGAGGAAACAGCTCTGTTCACTGTTCCCAGCCAAACACAGCAAAGCATCAGATACAAGACACGCGGCGTTGAACACGGGTGGAAACGACCTGCAGCACCTGAGGCGGAAAACTTCAAGCGTCAACATGAAACGTGTCTGAAGGTGATATCAGAACAGAAATATGTTTTCAGACCTCATCGCTCACGTCTGTCATCACAGGATCTAATTACTGCGAGGATTAGCGCCAATAAAGTCATAACATTAAAGACTTAAAATAAAAGGTTTCTAAAGTTATAAAATTAGAGAAAAAAGTTGTAATATTTTGAGAATTTGCTCAGGATTTTAAGAGCAAAATTATAATATTACAAGAAAAATTCAATATTTAGAATATGAAGTTATTTTATGATGTAAAGCACTTAATATTTCTATAAATGTATTTAGAAAATACCGTTTTTTTAACATGTAAAGCACTTTGAAGTGTATTTGTATGATGAGGTGTACAAACAAAAAACGGATTTTGAATTTGCAATTTTACGAGAAAAAAGTAATAATGTTTCAAGAAGAATGTTAAATTTTGAGAATAAAGTTGAAATTTCACAACAAAGCTCTTAACAACACAACAAATATATTTAGAATGATTTATTTTAAGTCTTTGAACTGCTTTTGTCTGATGTGGTTTATACAAATTTGAATTTGAATTTGAAATTTTACGAGAAAAAAATAATATTTCAAGAAAAAAAAGTTCATATATTTCATCATAAAGGCCTAATATTTAGAAAATGACATTGTTATGTGAGTCATGATATCACATCTTCTTCGTCTACTGAAGTGTAAAAAGTCAAATATGTAAATATTCGTTTCCCTGACGTGGTCGTCTTTAAAGCCACAAACGTTTCAGGTTTTTCTGCGGCGCTTGTGTCTGAGGGTCAAAGTGGTTTTGGCCGGTTCTGTGGTTTGAAGCTTTAAGTGAGCAGCTACACTGAGCTGTTAGTGAGTGGACGCCCCGAGGGTGTGAGTGTGTGCAAGTGCAATTCATACGTGTATTTGTGTACATGCATATTTATATACGTGTGTGTGTGTGTGTGTGTGTGTGTGTGTGTGTGTGTGTGTGTGTGTGTGTGTGTGTGTGTGATTCCTGAGCTCTGGGAGTCTATAAAGCACGCTCTGGTCAGTCACTGGGTGATTATATGTTAGCACAAACTTTACAGAGGTGAAGTCACCTCTTCTGGATTTGTGTGTGTGTGTGTGTGTGTGTGTGTGTGTGTGTACTACAACGTGTTGCCAACACCAACACTGTGCTGGCTGGACTGGTCAACCTGTTGGCTTGTCACTGGCTTCACCCCCTCCCTCCCTCACTCAGTCCATCTCTCATCTCATTCTCTCTCTCTCTCTCCCTCTTTCCTTCCTCCTCTTTCTTCTTCTCTCCCTTCATTTCTTGCTCTCTTACCTTTTACCCTCCAGTTTAACAGAAGTTTACTCTGCAGTGAATCATACAATATTATTTTAGGCCTTATTGCCCAAATGGACACACACACTTTTTCATTCCATATACATTTCTGCATGAGGATTGAATTCATGGTCTAAGAATAAAATGGCGGACGGTAAAGACAGAGCGCGCTGTGTAAATAGGAAGCGATTTTAAACACAAAAGCTGTGTCCCATTCACCGTAGGTGTGGCCCTTCGTGGCCGCCGTAGACCGTGAAGACCGAACAGAGACGGTCTGGTCGACGGAGGATTTTCGCTGAACCGTCACCAGCTGTGCACGCCATCACTGTTACATCGCAAAGCACGGGCGGGTCCTGTCGCCTAGCAACCTTGACGACACGTGACTCTTTTTCACAAAAACTTGAGATCTTAAGGCCGTCGGTTTTGAACTGAGCTGGAACTCAGTCAGTGTCATCCACAGGCCCTCTGTCGGTGTCGTTTGCCTTTATCACCGGAGCGCAATGAATCTTGGGAAAAGAAGGACGCATTAGAAGGAGCCTTCGCATTAGGACAGTCTAGTTGCTCTGCTGTGACGCAATCGACCTTCAAATGCAGCCTCTGAAGGAAGCGGCGCCTGAATTGTGACACAGCTGAAGTGTCTGCTGCATATTTAGGTTTGCTGTCGCTATAGGCAACCAAAGCTGCCGGTCACCTGCTTATTGCATCAGCTGCGACTGCGGTAATTTTACAGCTACATGAGAAAACACCTGGTTGCCGGAGGATCATCAGAAGGGTGCGGAGCAGCTGTGACGGGTCTCTTGTCCGGGACGTTGTAAAGCTCCAGCTGATTCTTCACGTTTATAGAACAATAAAAAATAAATAAACAATAAATAAAAACTTAACTGAGGTTTTTGCTCAAGGTTAATCTAAAACCACGAGGAGCTGCCACCGTTCTGGCTGTGTGTGTGTGTGTGTGTGTGTGTGTGTGTGTGTGTATGTGTGTGTCTTGAGTCAGATCACTTGGATGAAGTAAAACCTGATTGTAGCTGTGTTGTTCACTGTTTCCCTCTGTCATATTGGATGGTTTTTGATCATGATGATTAATTATTTTTTCCCCACAGGAATTGTAATTAGCATGTTTCTGTCGTCAGTGAGGAGCTGGTGTTTGACCACGAGGCTTCCAGCTGGAAACACATCTGTGTTTGGCAGAGAATCACAGCGCACCTTGGCTTACTGACTGTTTGGTTCAAGCTACATGTCGCACTGCATGTCTCTCCTGGTGGTTCGGTCGGTGCCTCGCATTGAGGACTTGCAGCCATTGGTGTGAGAGTGTGTGTGTGTCCAGCTCACTCCTGTGTGCTCTCCATTCCTATTTTTCATCCATATAAGTTCTTAAACATCCTGGTTTCATTGGTGCAATCAAAACCAAAATGAGTTTCATATCTGATGTGATGTGTTTAATGTCAGTCGTTCTTTTGAAGGATTCTCCAGGTGAACAGAATTGTTTCTGTCCCCTTTGGACGGAGCCGTGACTCAGAACTAATAGACCCGTTTTTAAAACCCCCCCCCCCCCCCCCCCCCCTCCCCCCCCCCCAGACAGTCTTGGCTCAAACCCTGGGACTCGTTTGACATATTATTCAATATTATTTAATATTTCCCAAATATTAGGGCTTTTTTTTTTCTTTTCTTTTTTTGGACGTACCTTCGTCAAAGTGGAAAACAAAAGCTACGACTGAACAAGTAAAAACAAAGAAATGTTTTGTGGAAAAAACCTGCTGCCTTCAAACGAGAAGCGTAAAGTCAAAGCAGAGCAGATCGTCTGTGGATGGAATCATCAACCTGCAGTTCATCAGGGAAGATTTCAAAACCTCCGATGATGTTAACCTTGAAAACAAAACTATTTCAGAGGTTTCGGGATGACTCATAACTCTGTTACTAATCCTCGTAATGTCTTTTGCTCTCAGTGCAACAAGCACTTCATAAATGTGTGTTTTTTGGGGGTTTTTTTTCATATGGTAGCTGAAGAGTTTCATTTTCAAATTAAATCCATCTTCAGTTGTTCGGTCAAAACACCTAATAAAACGTCATTACATCAGCCGCGGATTTCTAAACACTTTTTGGGGGCATGAATCATCACTGGAGAAAAGCTGCTTCGTGCCATTAAAATCTCATTTTCACTGAGACTGAAACTGCACAGCTGTGATTTCAGCTTTCAGCCGAACGCTAACGTCAGCACGCTAACACGCTCACACTGACACTGTTGATGTTTATGAATTTAAGTTTGTGAACAAGCTAATTATTTTTCCTGATTAGAACAAGGCACGGCACAAGTGCAGCTGAGGCTGATGGGAAAGTTTAGTTATAAACTTTTAGAGAAATTTAGAGAATCATAAATTATTACGAATCAGTCTGAGGGGACATGAATGATAAATCAGTCTGGATCAAAAATGTAATCTGTGACATTTAGGTCCTTATATCCAGAAGGACGTTGGAGGGGAAATATTATTATCACATCCTCTGGATCAATGAAGATATACGTTTAGAACACAGACGGAATACGCACAGTAAAATTTCTATATTAAAAATATCTGTATGATGAATTTTTTATATGGTTGTGACTTATATGTTAACAATATATACTTAATTCATAGTTTATTAAAATAACATACATTCTATATGTTTATGTGTATTAAAATTAATTTTAAACATGTCTTTCTTCTCATTCTGGGAACGTGGTCTCAGACTTTTATATATATATATGATAATATCAACATTCAGGCTTATATACTGTATATTTACATATGTTCACAATATGAGCATACATACATAAACATACATATTTGTATGGGCTAGACATGTACTGTATGTCAACATATGAAATTGTTCCAATTTCTAATGGATTTTATATATAATTTTTACATGTTTTTATTTTATATGTACATATATGGAAGTTTAATATACAGCATGTACATATTTTACATTTGCAGACAGTCCCTTGAACCACACTGCGAAAACTCCTCGAAAGTAATAACCATTATTTAATTTCCTCCCACACTTTTCTTGAGTAAAATGCTCTGCTTTCACTTTTTCTCTCAATTTCATCACAACATAAAATAAACAAAGACTAAATATAGTTAGTTAGTAAAATATAGTCTAAACGTGCTTCTGTGCAAAGAGACAGTGAAAATATGACTCCTTCTGTAGAAGCCATGTTTACAGCTCCAATTCATATACACGCACATGTATGTTACCTATACACACACACACACATACACTTTCTTCCCTTTCTGTCTTGCTCTCTGTTACACACACACACACACACACACACACACACACGAGCTCGGGCACAGTTGGTTTGTTCAGTGTTTCCTGGCTGAGGGCAGGTCATGCCTAGGTGGGGAAACTGTGACATGTCAAAGACGCCCCTGATTATAGCCACTGCGGGAACGCAGCCAAAGCTAACACACACACACACACGCACAGGAAAAGCTATGAGGTGTGTGTGTGTGTGTGTGTGTGTGTGTGTGCCAGTGGTATAGAGACTCCTGGGAACTAAAAGCATCTGTCGTTCGGGGCTCAGCAACAAAGAGATCAGAGGCCGCCAGTGTGGCGAATCTGGCCAACACACTTCCAACCAAGAAGGAAAACAAAATCTGTGATGACCTTAGTAGTAAACTAAACAAATGGAAAACTTCAGTTACACTTGATGAACATGTGAACGTGTGTTTTGTCATGGTCGCCCTGACAACTCAGATGCCGATGAAGGTTGCTATAATGGATGTGTGTGCTGCAGTTTTGCAAAGTGAAAACATGGCGGGCGGCGACCGAAAGGTTAGAGAAGAAGGTTAAAATATAACATTTTGATGTTTAAATACAAAATACATACAATTCATAATAATGCAAAACAAAGCTGTACCCACTTCTAGCTGATTGTATCTGCTGTTAATTGTTGTCAATTGTCTCTTTTACTGTACGTCTGTATATTTTGAGCTGATTGTACGATATTGTCAATTGTGTTGTCTGTTTGTTTTTTTCAACATTTACAAGATGGATTTGGTGCAAAACTCAGACGTTCATGTTCCCCAGAGGATGCATCCTCATGAAGGTGATCTCCTGATTTCTCCAGCATCATCAGCAAAGTTCTGACTCATCCAGTGAAATATCTCTTCATTTACAAGATGGACTGGTGCAAAACTTTGAATATTGATTTTTTCCCCAGAGGATGCATCCTGATGGATTTGGTGACTTTTCATCCAGCGACACCTTGAGGTTCGTTTGTGGTTTTTAATCGCTGTAAAAGTTGGTTCTGATAGTCCGGTGATACTCTGACTCTCCGTCTACAGGTCAAGTACTACCTGCACAATGAATGACATTCCCATCAGCCCCAGCTGTTCTTTGACTTGCTGAACTATGATGGCGAACGTGGTAGAAATTATACCTGCTAAACATTAGCATGTTAGCATTGACTAAAAACCCTCAATATTTACCGTAATACAAAATCAATACAGAGCAACACGGACATAAGTTTCATGATGAAGTTGCCACAACGTCATGGCGTGACAAATCGAATTTACTTAAGGCCCAAATGGTTTTAATTTTTTTTGTCCAACAGCAAATCTCAAGTGACAACAACTTGAGTTCTGTTCATGACTTTCACCTCGGCGAAGCAGGAAGTCCAGGTTCCCCCGCTCTGCTTTTACCATGTCTGTTATTTCACTGTAATCAACAGCTGGCATTGTCTCTCACACTTATAAAATATTACAACAAACCTAAGGCCAAGACAAACCCCTGAAAAAGCATTCTGATGTAGGAAATATTCACCGGAGGCTCGTGGGCTTCTCTCCATTCCTGCACGACTGACCTATTTGAGCATGTGAGCGACGTTGTGTTGGAGTTGTGTTGTTGCAGTCATGAATATCAAATCCAGCCTGACCCTCCAGACTTCATGTCTTATGAAAAATGAAAGTGTACATTGGCCTGAACTCAGGTGAAAAAAAAACAAAACACGTACGCACATTTGTGCTTCAATATTTGAACTTCAGTATCGCTTTATGTCGATCCACCTGTTTTTATCTGCACCCAGGGGTGATCTTAGACTCTCAGTTTACCGATGTCCCTTAAACGCCTCACATGCAGGGAATGGGTAGATGTTATAGCTGCAGCGCACTTCATCAGGGGTCCCACTAAGAGGGGTTTTCGGGGCAAAAGCAGTGACTGTATAGTGTCTTTATGGGAAGTTTAAGGGGGTTTATAGCTGTCATTGCAAAATGTGCCAATATGAGGGGCCATCGGGGGGCCACTTTTCCTCTTTGGGGCCCCAAGCACTCGCCTGTATGCCTCTCCTGATGCTGAGTGTCTGTCTGCATCTTCACTTTACACATAAAATAACTGAAGTGGAAATGCTGGAAGTTTAAAAAAGAATTTAAATGTGTTTAGATGGTTGTAAAACTGAAAAAGTTGAAAAGTTGGTGCATTGAAAAAAGAAAAATGTGCAGTGGAAACAGACTTTTTTTGTGACATTTTCACGTGGTTTCCCATCGTTTGACCTTTGACTGGAGCTCTCGCTGTGTCCTCTTCTTCTTCTGTGGTGGTTCAGTGGCACTGAGCAGAGAAGCAGTAGTGGATGGAAATGCATAAAATTAATTTTTATGTTGCTCATTTGGTTAAAATGTAAGTTACATCTGGAGGCAACAAGAAGCTGCAGTTCCTCTAATGACCACTAGAGTCTGTCCCCATAGACTCCCATGTTAAAATACACTGATCATCTTTGTGTTCTTAAAGGAGACAAAGAAAAAGTGATGAGAGATCAATGAGCAAAATCATCGACAAAGATCCAAGCGCTGTCAACTCGGACGCTGACCGACGTGTTCTATATTTCAAGGGGCACCCACCCGACCTTTGACCTCACCTCACCCACGACTTTATTCTGATCTCAACCCCTCGAAACCTGAAAAACACGCAGACAGATCGCATTTACACGTGTGAGCTGGAACACGCACGCACAGAGGAATACAGTAGAAATACTGTCATCTTAATGCTTTAGGGAAGTTTGAGGGGGCCATGAAACACACACACACACACACACACACACACACATACAGCATTGCCAGGAAACACTTTAGTGTAACATAGAGCTTAACTTCATTGCCTTCTCACTCCTCTGGGTCATTCCTTCACCTCAAGGCCACATCTCTCTCTCTCCCTCTCTCTCCCTCTCTCTCTCCCTCTCTCTCTCTCTCTCTCTCTCTCTCCCCTCTCTCTCTCTCTCATCCTGCAGATGGAAGCGTTTCCAAACCTTACTGTCGGCACATTACCGTCTCTACCTGTCTGCTGCTCCAAACCTTCTAGTGTTTCCTCTGGCCGGTGTTTTCCTAAGTAAGTGCTCACAAAGGATAAAATATCAGACCAGCTGCAGCCAGGGGTGAGTCGGGGGGGTCAGGGGGGTGAAGGGGGGGTTATGAAATATATGCTATAAAGAGCCGATTATAACCCTGATTTGGAAATGATGTCTCTTTGATTTATTTTTTTTTAATTTTTTGCAAAACATTTCCAGCAGAAGGAGAGCATGGAGCAGGGATGGTCTAACATAAACAGGATTTTGGTCAGTTGCATTGTGGGAAACGTAGGCTCCAGCGTTTTTTCAACTTTCTGGTATCTGGAGTTTCTTTAAAACCCTTTAAAAAACATATTTTCTTACTAGTTTACAGAGCGTAAAGAGCGGGAATACCGGAGTAAGATTTACCAGGTGGATACAAACACCACGTGACTGCTGGAGCCGTTTGCTAATGAGTTCATTATATACATCTTAAAAGGTGATGATGCTGTTTGATGATATTGTGCTGACGGCTTGTTTCTGATGAAAACAAGTCTTCAACAATCAGTTTGATTTTAAAGAATTGATTTCGCAAATGTTCTATGAGGAAGGAATCACAGTCAACATGTTTGTTAGACCTTGTCATGTTTTGTAGGATGTGCGGATCCTGCTGCGTGATCGGCTGCAGCTAAAAGCTCACACTGGAAACGATGCACTGCTGTTTGCCGGTTTTGTTTGTTTTTAGTGGGCAGAGTAGAAAGAAAGGTTTTCTTTCCTTCTTGTTTTTGCTTGAGAACGTCAGAGAAAAGTTTGTCATATTTACAGTCTTTGATTTAGCAGCAGCCGTTTCACCCGCTCTGTTCTTTGCTTTATTCTTCTCCTCACTAATAAATAAATTTGCACATCTGGTTTATGATGCTTCCCTTTCCCTGACACTGAATGTGAAGATGACAGAAAACCACACAGGACACACACACACACACACACACACACACACTGTTTAATCAACAGGAGATCTCAGGGAAACGCTCTTTAACTCGTCTCCTGTTCAGTCCTGTCCTGCGCGATGAATCCTAAATAGAAGAAGGGGTATTATGTTTCATGAATACACACACCCTCACATACAGCATGCATGCACGTAGACACACACACACACACACACACACACACACACAGACTGAGCAGCTGTGGTGGTTAGATCATCAGTTTGTACAGCAGGCTGGTACCCTGTCCTGCGTCAGTAGGTGTTAGTGGTAACATTAGCCAGGGGGGCGAAGGAAGGAAGAGCCAGGGACTGAATGAGGAGGAGGAGGAGGAGGAGGAGGAGGAGGAGGAGGATGGAGAGAGTAAAAGAGAAACAGAAAGAAAGAGTGAGGTGGAGTGTTAGCATAACCTAAGGCTTAAACGTGTCATTCCTGTTGTTGTTTTAGCCCCACCATTAAACACTCAGGAAATCAGGCTGTCTTAGCAGGAGACCCGCTCTGTCATCACACACTCACACACCATTTTCCCACCTCTTATATTTCCAGGTCCTTTATTTTTTTCTTTCTTTTTTTTTTTTTTGCAGCCTTTTTAACACTCATCCATCCTGTTATCTTCTCATCCACTGTGTTTGCTCTTCCTCCTCTCCTCCTCTCCTCTTTCTCTGCGTCTTTCACTTTCTCAGCATGTGGACAGGTTTGAAGACACCGGCTGACACAACAGGATGCAGACGGGGGTCGACCGTGCCAGACATTATTATTAGTGGTTTTATTTGGCATCCGTCTCGACTTCGCTCGAAAACTGAGTGATGTAAATTTCTGGAAAGTGCTTCAGCGAGGTCATTTTTATTCTGGCACGCTGCGTTTTTAATCCTGCTGCATCGAGATCCCTGAGCCGCCGGTAAGTGTCACTACTCACAACTGATGTATGTAGAAGCCACTGAGGGGACCGACTTTGAAGAGCAGAGATTGGTGCAAAGCTGGTTTATAACGCTTGTTCTGCAGAAGTTAAACTCAAGCAGCTTTAATCTTGTTAGTTAATTAAGTGACGTCCATTTAGTTCCCTTCACTGACGTTGCAGCTGCTCCTTCGTTTTCTGTCTTCTTCCTCCATTTATCTCTTTGCATTCACCCTCCAGCTTTTCCTGTCCGTGACCTTGTTGCCACGCTGCGACACTCTCGTCTGTAAATCACAACAGATTTGTTTCCAAAGGGACACGGTGCCGCCTGGATCACGTTTTGTTCTAACGAAATAATTGTGTCTCATAAAATGTTGATATCAGTGTTAATTTCGTCCATTAAAACTGTGGCGAAAAATATTTTGTTGATGACTAAAAATGAAAGTCTTGCACAAACTGCAGCCTATAGCTCCTGGTTAGTAAAACTGTATCCTCCATGTTGCCAAGATGGCTGCCGAGCGGTGAGACTTGCCTATAAGGGTTTTGATGGTGGGGTCATGCCAACCCACTGATCCTCCAGCGGATACCCCCCCCCCCATCTGTCTCCATTTAAAAACTTTTACATCTAATCTGAGTGCACTTTTATTGTTTTCAAGACCCCCATTACCAAATGTTTAATGCAGCTCTTTTTAATTGTGAAGTTAAATTGCCTCTGAATCTGATCTGAAGCTGCAATCATCTGTTACAGGTCGATTTAATGGCTCCTGTACTTTGAGTGCTAATAACATTTGCCGTCTTAATGGCCCTGTCCCTCAAGAAACAACTCTTTCAAAGCGAGGGCCATGTGGAAACAAGGTGCTTACACGCTGCGGTGAGACGTTCACTGACTTTTTGTCCCGCGCAGGGAGCGGATGATGGAACAGACACACACCACATGAACACATACACATTTTACTACGTGTCTTTGAGGAGAGGCAGCGCCATCACTCACTTGCTTCTTGCATGTGTGTGTGTCTGTGTATGTGAAGATATGTGTGTGTGTGTGTGTGTGTGTGTCTGTGTGTGTGTGTGTGTGTGTGTGTCTGTGTGTGTGTGTGTGTGTGTGTGTGTGTGCAGGGTGAGTATAAATACTTCCTTGACCTTTGTTTTCTTTGCACTTTTTCTCCTATGGGATACTGTTAAAAAGTGGACACACACACACACACACACACACATATCTTCACACACACAGCGTAGTATTGCGGGCAGGATGGCGGGGTGGCAGCCATTATTTATGTCTGCTTTCTTTAGCGAGGTTTCTCACAGGAACAGGAGCCGAGCAGGAATCCAACGCTTCCTCTGAGCCCACCATTTATCACTCTTTATTAATACAAAAACACACACACACACACACACACACACACATAAATGCACAGGCCATGGACACAGTTGCAGACCAGACAAGTACACAAACACACACAAATATGCATACACACAAGACACCCTTATGCATGTCGGGTATGTATGGAGGATACACACAATATCACACACTGACACCAAGATACACAGTGACTTAAAGACACAGTATTATTTAGACGTGAAGCTTCGGTTTCAATCTCATAAATGCAATATCCAAGTCAATGTGATGTATGTTCATATATTGAATTTCCATATATGACGTATATGTACATATAAAATAAAAACATATAAAAATTACACATAAAAACCTATTAGAAATGACGACAACTTCAGATATTGATATATACGTATATATGTCAGGCCCATACAGATGTATGTTCATGATTATATATAGACATATATATCTATATATATATATATAGATATATATCCATCACAAAGCCTGTAAATATGTTGATATGATAAACAGAAGGATTCAAGAGTCTGAGACCAGAATGAGAAGAGACACGTTTAAAATGAATGAGACAAACATATATAAACATAAAGAATTTTTATATGTATGTTGTTTTTTTTCTTGCATAAATAAACAAAATATATATCGTTAACATATAATTCATCATATAGATATGAGATAGATGTCGCTTTTTCAACACTGTCTCTCTCTCTCTCTCTCTCTCTCTCTCTTGCCCAGAAATATTAATAATAATAATTAAAAACAAGACAACTACAACACCTTTCTTAATAAGGTAAATACATTTAGCCTTTTTACAAGCTTCCCTGTTTTTAGAGCATCACATTGTTTGGATGCAATCAGTTGAACATGGTTGAAACATGGTTTATGATTGGAGAACGAATATTTATGGATGTGCGTTTGCTTGGATTGAGTCACATGACACATGATGCTCCTGATATTTCTGTTTTCTAGTATTTGACCATTTACAGTAAAGGCCAATAAAAGGGTTCCACTGCGATTTAAATTTCGTCTGGAGGGTTTAAAACTCAACTCTTACGCAGCTGAAATTCGATCTACTTGTCACATTTAAAGGTGGAAACAGAGGCAGACTGCTGGCGCTATTCAACGCTAGATCAAGGTCATGGATGGGAAATGTGTGTATGTGTGTGTGTGTCTATGTGTGTGTGTGTGTGTGTGTGTTGTCAGGTGAGGTCACTGCAGGGAGTACAGCATCTGACTGACTGCCGAGGAAATAGCAGTGGCTAGACCTGACGTTACCCCACTCAGCCGCGTCTCATAACTCACCACTGAAGTATTATTGTAACTGTTCAGGCTCAGCATCGATCTGAAGCCGCTGATTTCATTTCCTCGGAAACAAACATTCTGCCGGTCCAGAAAACTCAACTTGACCTTTTAGTTTTTCCCTTTTCACATCCTCTCGTTTTGTTTCTCTGTCGCAGAATCTCTCTGTTGACCTCTTTCTCTCGCTTGCTTTTCACTTCTACTCTTGCTGTCTCTCTTCTCTGTCCACACACACACACACACACACACTCACACACACACACACACACACACACACACACACCTTTTTCATTAATCAACAGTGACTGACTGTGTCCACAAGCTGTGACTCTGGAATCAGAGGGTTGCACAGGCCGGATTAGAAAAACACAAAATAAAAACAGGAACTTTTACTGAGCGCCTGCACCGGCTCTTCTTTCATTCATGCCAGGAAAGTTAAATTTGACATAATTTGAGAAGGAGGGAAACTGGGTGAATTAGTGAATTATTTCTCTGAACGTCAGTAAACTTTCTTTATGTTTTTTTTTTATTTTCTGTGCCGTGAGGGCCCCGTTCTCTAAACACGCTGTAATACCAGCCTGTTGTATATGTGTGTGTTGAAAATGACAAATGAGCCAATACATTACATTGCCTAAAAAAACCAAACAATAATATAATAAATTATTTTATTTCTTATTGCATTGCTCCCCTGGTGCTGCTATTCTTTTATGCTGCTGTGTCAAATTTAAATTTCCTCTATAAAAGTCAATTTTATCTTAAATACACGTGATGAAATGTTCCTACAGGAGCCCAGTTTTCATGTTAAGTGATATTTTACCGTATCACTCTGACATGTCATACCTCTCTCTATAACGCCGGCCCCACCTTTACACCACCTTGTCCCGCTGTTCAACACTGTGTGTGCAAGAATGAAAAATATTACATACACGTGTAAGTTTGGCTGTTAAACCATATCTTAACTTGTATATTTGCCAGTGTTTTGCACATGTTGTCGGGTGAGGATGGGACCAACACTTCATCCTCTCAAATCTTTCATGTAGAAATACATTACATTCTGCGACTGTCGGCCTGGGGGCTTTAGCAGGAAGCAGTTGAATAGCTGGGTGGCTTTGAACAATTAGTGGAGGCAGCCATGCATGGCTCTGCTTACTCTGTTACCACAGAGTATCTGCATCCTGCCGAGCCCATAGCCGACCATGTTATTTTAATCTGCAGAAGACGGCTGAGAGATAATCACAGAGAGCTGTGTGTGTTAATATAGATCTGATATTCATTAGAGGAAACAGTGATGTCTGAAGTGAATCTCACCTCTGTAGACTCTGCTTCCCAGGACAGGAGGTGTTCTTCCCCCGTCGCTGCCTCTCCCAGTGTCTGGGATGGTAGGTAACTGTGTTTTAATTCTGTTTGCATGAATGGATAATGTATAATATACTTAATCACAAGCTATGAGACACACATGTACCTGGGATGAAGTGGTTAAGGTGAAAACCGGAAGGCTTTGTCAGCTCACCAGTCTCTGTGTACAGCTGCACACCTGGTGGGTCCTGAATGCAGCTGGAGGTGGCGCCTCTGTGTCTCCATATGTCCTGGATGAGGACAGAGAGAGAGAGAGAGAGAGAGACAGAGAAAGATTTAGATGTTAATGTTAATTATTGTGTGTGAATTTAATACACACACAGCAGTGGTGTGAAAGCAGCTGTAAGAACATAAACTCTGCCTGAATTACACCTCATCCTAGAGAAACTCCCTGGTGGGAAGCACCTGTTGGGAAAGAATACTAGAGATGGCTGTTGGACAGATCAATCAGTGAGACATACAGTGCATTTGGAAAGTACTCTTTTTTACATTTTGTTATTTTGCAACCTCCGATATATGATCCAATCTTCATGAAAGAGGATTTGTTGCAGGACTATTAAATTAGACTGCATCAGTTTTGACTTTCTGTACCAAATAAACTGCATGTTTTTACAGTGTGATGTTGTGCTGCCCCCTACTAAATCTGAAACATAAGTTCCTTGTGGAACGAAATAAATCATTATATTATTACAGCAAATATGAGAATAAATGTAATGTACTATATTTGGTATGGTGTGGTACTGTTGGAATAATTGTATATGGATTTATCTCATATTTTCTACCTAACCATGTATCCTGCTTTACAGTTTAATAATCATGCATCCAGTTTGTCTTGTGTTGAAGTTGTTTTGCAGGTAGTAGCTGCTAGAGGAGATCACAAGCTGTCACGATGCATAGAGCAGACTGAAACCAGCCTGTTCTACTTCTACATCATGGGATGAACATTTGAACAGCATATAGTTGTGCATCTATCACGTTGCTACTGTGTGATCTCACCCTTTAGAACAGCAACGCCTTGTAACTAGTGAAGGCCTTGAAAGACAATAAAAAGAGAGGACACGGCGGAATATGCTCAGAGCGGGTTGGAGATTGTAACTGAGCATATCTCTGTCCGTTCTCCTCGCGACTAAGAAATCTAACGCTGTGTCTTGTCCCTTTTGTTTCTTATTCTAAATGTCTTAGGTTGTGTAAACCTGACATTAACTTGGTCCTTCGAGCCGGATACCAATAGACCTGAGGATTCCAGCGGGAGGGTGGACTCCAGGAAAGACTGTGGCCACAGCAGAGCTCCATAGTGTGAGCTCTTGAAATCCTTTTCCAGGACTGGATGTTTACCCGCCAGCTGGGATCTGGTGGTTGACGGTATTCCGAGAGGGGAAGGACAACAGCGGTGAGTAGAGTTTGTTTACAAACCCTGTAAATCCTAGGCTCTGACAGGTAAAAGCAGGACGCTGGAGTCCGAGAAAAAATCCATAATAATAGTGGACGGCGGAGTCCCGTACAAATCCGTGAAAAACAAACTGTGTGCAAGTGACTGAGTGCATGGAGATTAAAATACCACTAGGTATTTTGTCTCATATAAAACAGTAGGACTAAAAGCAGCGAACCTCTTGTGGATGCAAAGGCAAGAAATCCCCACTCGAAAGAGTTGAAGTGAGATTTACCACAACAGGGAACTTGATCGCTGACCTACTATCAGAAAACCCAGTCTTTAGAACACCCTAGGTGTTAACAGGACTGGCCCAAATTCTCTAAAACACAAGAAACAACTAAAATCTCGAGTTAGGGAGAGAAACTTCTGTACAAAATTTGAAAAATTAGAGAGCAAAATCCTAACAAAATTAAAGTATCTGGGGAGATAAATACCAGCAGATTTAAAACCTTAGGAGACGTCCAAATGATTCCAAGCAACAAAGCATATAAAAAAAAATAAATAAACAGATAAATAAATAAATAAATAAAATAAAATAAAAATAAGAATAAAACAAAAAGAGAGGAAGTATAAGAAAGTAAAATGGGAAAGGGGGGTAGCAAACCGACCCCAAAAGAAGAATTACCGAGTAAAGATTGGAAATATGTCGAGCAACGGGATCCAAGTAAAATAAAACACCTAGATAAATGGATAACAAAATATGGATTTGATGGCCGACTAAACACACAAAAAATAGCCATGTTAAAGACCGAAATAATCACAAAAACAAAAAATGATCCCAAGAAAAGGGAAAAAGAGGGATACAGTGACATAGAATTTTGGATGAAGATGGCAGGAAAGAGAGAGGAAGGGGAAAGAAAGCGTAGGAAAGAAGAAGAACAGGAACGTGCAGAGAAAGAAAAAGATAAGCAAATAATGTTTCAGAGGAAGGAAGATGATGAGAATAGTAAGGAAGAAAGCGAGGAGGAAGGAGCTGCAGCTGTAGGACAAGAAAGACAAATACAGAGAATATATCCGACGCTGCCTCAAGAAAATCCTCCCCAATACGAAGGCTCACGAACACATAAAAGAAACACCAGAGCGGGAGGTAGCCAGTATGAGTGGTCAAAAGATATGGGAAAGATATTTTCCCCAGTTGCTCCTGCTCCATCAGTTACTGACATGTCCACTAGTAGTGCTGATGTTTACCCCATGATCCAAGTAGCAAAACCCAACAATGGTGGGGGACAACCCACCATGTTGATTTATAGAACATGGACCATGGAAGATGTTAAAAAAGCAGTAGAAGGAATTATTTCACACAAGGAAGATATAAACCAGTTTATCCAGGAAATGGATATCTTAAGGAGATCATATCATCTTAATGGACAGGAAGTACAGCAGGTATGGATGACAGTTTTAGGCACTGACTGGCACCATGTGTGTGGGGATTGGAGCCCATTAAAGGAAGCAGCCCCGCCAACTGTTTTGGCTCACGATTCTGGTGAGCTAACCAACAGGATACGAGCACTAGAGGACAGAGCCACTCTCAGGTTTAGACGAAGAGCAAACTATACCGAAATAGGGAGAGTTAAACAAAAAGATGAGGAGTCTTTTGAAGACTATAGAATGAGAATGACAAAAGCATTCAAAATGCACAGTGGTTTGGAGGATGATGGACAGCAAAACGGAGCTTTCCGCCAACAACTAAAAAACGCCCTCCATGCAGGATCCAAAGATGCTATCCGCAGCTGGGTTGATATGCATTACATAGGGTTCCCTACAGGGAACTTGGAGGATTATGCTAACCATGCCCTCCATGCTGAAAAGGTTGTAAAAGAAAAGAAAAAGAAGGCTGTTGGAGCCTTTTATCAAGAGGGAGAGAACAAGGTTTTCTACCAAGGAGGTAGAGGAAGGCGAGGATTTAGAGGCAGAGGTAGAGGACAAAGAGGTGGAGGAGTAGGACGCGGAAATTTCAGACGAAATTCGTCAGGATGTTGGAGTTGTGGCAAAGAGGGACATCTCGCTCGAGATTGTGCGGAGCAAAAATCATACTCCAGTATGCGTTTGCTACAGTTCATACCTTTGCACAATATTGGAAGAACAGAGGCATGGTGACCTCGACTGGGAAACCAGTAACACACGCCATCCTGTTGAAAGAACTATTACAAGCAGTTCAGTTACCCAAAACATTGGCGGTATTTAAATGTGCAGCACACACATCAAGGACAGATAAAGTTTCCCTGGGAAAAGCTTTCGCAGATAAGACCGCAAAAGCGGCCGCTGAAGGACAGCTCGAGGTGTTGTCCCTGGAGGAAGATAAAAAACTAGATGATGTGATACTAAATGAAATGCAACACCAAAGTCCACAATCAGAAAAAGACACCTGGATAAAAAATGGAGCAAAACTATACAAGGGCACATATGTATGACCTGCGAATAAACCTATCCTACCAAAACATTTATACAAGTGGGCGGCTATATTGAGCCATGGTCTAACACATGTCTCAACAGGAGGGATGGTAGGACAGATACATCAATACTTTACTACCTATGGCTTTAACTCTTATTCAAAAAATTTTTGTAGAGCATGTTTAACTTGTGCAAAGCATAACCCACAAGGAAACCTAAGACGAAGGGGCCGTTTCCCCACAGCCCAATATCTGTTTCAAATAATCCACATGGACTTTATAGAATTAAAC
The DNA here is from genome assembly GCF_002260705.1 of Seriola dumerili. Taxonomy (NCBI): domain Eukaryota; kingdom Metazoa; phylum Chordata; class Actinopteri; order Carangiformes; family Carangidae; genus Seriola; species Seriola dumerili. The sequence continues at coordinate 367,824 of NW_019174321.1, read as the reverse complement.
CAAAGTGAAGGGAAAAAGTATTGTCTAGTCATAGTTGATGCGTTTTCAAAATGGATTGAACTTTTCCCCACAAAACACCCTGATGCACTAACGGTGGCTAAAGCATTGTGCAAGGATATCATACCAAGGTATGGGATCCCTGAAAGAATATATAGTGATAACGGAACTCATTTTGTCAACCAGATCGTCAAAAAGGTCGGAACAATGTTTCATATAAACTTAAAAAATAACTGTGCTTATCATCCACAAAGTGCAGGGCTAGTGGAACGCACAAACGGAACTATTAAAAATAGATTAAGGAAATGCATTGAGGAAACAGGAAGGCCATGGACACAGTGTTTAGAATTAGTTAAATTATACATAAACATTACATCCACCACAGGGTTAACTCCATACGAAACTCTGTTTGGAAGACCCTATAAGCTACCCCAATTTAAGAATCAGTGGGAAATAGATGAAGAAGCTAATTTAGCAGAGTACATGAGAAAAATATTAGAGAAACAGAAACAAAAACTGACTGATGAGAATCCTTCTGTCTCCCAACAGGTAATCCAGTTAGTGGAACCGGGAGACTGGGTGCTAATAAAAAGTATAAAGAAGAAACACTGGCATTCACCTAAGTGGGAAGGACCCTATCAAGTATTGCTAACAACTCCCACTGCGGTAAATAGTAATAGCAGAAAGATCAACTTGGATTCATCTGACCCATTGCAAAAAGGTCATTTCAGTTGAAAGCTCCGATAGGGGAGGTGAGCCAAAGACCGATAATAGGGTGGATCCAGACGTGTAGAGACTGGATAGACCCGAAAGTCAGTGAAGATTTTATAAGACACCGAACCCAGTAGAGGAGGAAATATTTCAGCAGCAATGACTCCCAATGGTTTAAAAAACGCCATCCGAGGTTGGATGGTGACACTTTTCCTAATTTTAACCTTTCTGCTCGTGTGGTACTTATGGGAACCACCGAAAGAAGGATTAACTAGAAATAGGACTCCTAATATAACCCAGCAAAATACAACTCACGAAAGGAACAGGCGTAACACAGACTCAGAATGCGGAGAAGACATACAGACAAAACATACTGGCCTAGTTTTCTGTGCGCCACAAAATCAAACCACGGCAATCATAATACCTTATGGCTCACTCACCAATGATGCCGACTCTAAGGGGCAAAGTTGGGGTGAGGCCTACAACTGGTATGCTACCACAGGAACGGGATGGGGATGATAGGATATTCAATAAACTCCCCAAGAATGTAACTGGCTTATGCGCATTGGTCACCCTGTTACTGCCAGTATCATTATATCCCATGTCAGTAAAAGACTTAACGAAAAATCTAAATGCCAAAATGCACCAACAGTGGCATCTAAAGAAAAAAACAGCGGCATGACGATCAGACGACGGTCCTACATACATTGATGCTATTGGGGTGCCAAGAGGGGTACCGGACGAGTACAAATTGGTTGATCAGGTGGCGGCTGGATTTGAATCATCAATTTGTTGGTGGTGTACAATCAATAAAAACGTAGACAGAATAAATTACATCCACTATAACGTTCAGAAATTGGGAAATTGGACAGAAGCTGGGTTCGAAGCGGTACATGGTCAACTAGCTGCAACGTCACTCATGACTTTCCAGAACAGAATAGCGGTTGACATGCTCTTGGCGGAAAAAGAAGGAGTGTGTGCGATGTTCGGTGAACGGTGCTGCACATTCATTCCTAATAACACTGCTGCTGATGGCAGCCTCACCAAAGCTATAGAGGGCCTTCGAACTCTAAATGGCAAAATGAAAGACCACTCAGGAGTAGATACCACGATGTGGGATTTCTGTGTTGGTCTCAATAGCAGTATTTGCTGCTGTCTTAACCTTATGTGGATGTTGTTGTATTCCCTGCCTACGTTCATTGTTAAATCGTCTTATTACCACAGCCATCTCACCCATGGAAAACCAAATAGCACAAATGTATCCACTACTAGGTAAAGGATCTGATGGTGATACTGATAGTGAGGATGACGATGCTGAAACGACGTACTATGGAGTACCTGACCTATTCCCTAACCCTGGAGATTATGAGTAAAGTAATCTCTCAGGAGACTCTCTGGGTGTAAGCATATTTGTGTTCATAAAAATGATCTTACAACCGAAAATCTTTTGAAGTGGTTGCCTAAGTGATATGAGAATTTGAGCAAATATGTGATAAACAGGAGGGAAATGTTGGAATAATTGTATATGGATTTATCTCATATTTTCATATTTTCTACCTAACCATGTATCCTGCTTTACAGTTTAATAATCATGCATCCAGTTTGTCTTGTGTTGAAGTTGTTTTGCAGGTAGTAGCTGCTAGAGGAGATCACAAGCTGTCACGATGCATAGAGCAGACTGAAACCAGCCTGTTCTACTTCTACATCATGGGATGAACATTTGAACAGCATATAATTGTGCATCTATCACGTTGCTACTGTGTGATCTCACCCTTTAGAACAGCAACGCCTTGTAACTAGTGAAGGCCTTGAAAGACAATAAAAAGAGAGGACACGGCGGAATATGCTCAGAGCGGGTTGGAGATTGTAACTGAGCATATCTCTGTCCGTTCTCCTCGCGACTAAGAAATCTAACGCTGTGTCTTGTCCCTTTTGTTTCTTATTTTAAATGTCTTAGGTTGTGTAAACCTGACAGGTACTATAGGCAAAATACTGTAAAATCCCCTTGAAACAATAATAGAGACACTTTAATTTTTAATTGAGGTACATGGAGATTATGGTTCTTGGTTTAAAATAGTTTGGTAAAATATTTTGGGTCCGCAGTACACATTTAAAGAGAATTAAACAAATTTAAATACAATTTAAATCCGCGGGATTAATAACCGCTTTCTGTTCAAGAGGAACCTTTCTTCGCTGAAGCCTGTTTTCTTGCCGGACGGGACCGTGCGCCGGACAGATTCCGTTGACATTGCTGAGGGGGAGGAGGTGGAGGAGGACTGCTGTTACCAAACCATAAGGTTTTATTGAAGGCTGCCGCAGTTTGGTGGCAGCCCGCTCCTCTCCGGTGACTTTCAGACATTTAGGAGCCATGTATCGGCGGCCGCTGCAGTCTGCCGTCAGAAACCTTATTAACGGGACAGCGTCCAGAGCCGCGTACCGAAAGGTAATAACGTTACAGCTAACGTTAGCTTAGCCGCTAGTGTGATTTAAGCTAAGTAAACTAACGACACAATACAAACCGTAACGAGAGCTGCGGAGCTGATAACTGAAGGCAAAGAATGAAACGAAAGACAGAAAAGTTACAATTTTCGGTGTAAGTGTATCCTTAAGTTTGGGATATATCATCAAGCTAAAAATGTTAGTTTAATAAGATTAGCTGCCTGTGAGGGTCATTACCTGGTTTGTGCAGGTGAACTTGACCGTTAACTGACGTTAATCCAGCGGTAACGGCCGCAGAAAGACTCTCCGGGCTTTGATGGAAATATGAAGTCACAGAAGTAGTTTTTACCTAAAGCACAGACAAACACCTGTAGACAGAAAATAAGATATTCAAACCCACAGAACTTAAGTTGAAATTAGACCTGCAACGATTGACTATGATTGAGTAATTTATCAAGCAAAAAAACAAACAAATATTCTCTGGTTTCAGCTTCTTAAACATGAGTTTGCTACTCTCTTTGATTTGACAGTGAATTGAAAAACTATGGTTGTTATTTTTGACTGTGGTCAGATACAACAAGTAAACAGACTCTACCATCGGCTTAGAGGAAGTGTAAAATTACATTATTTCTCTTTTTTTTTTAAAACATCTCAGAGGCTAAATAATAAATCTTAAGGTTAATTGATAAAGAGAGTAATTCTTAGTTGTAGTCCTAGCTGACATATACACATTGACACCTTTCAGGTCTATTTGGCAGATTAAGTACTAATGAAAAGTAGACACTGGTTTATGTTAATGTGATAGTGGAACCAATGAAACTTGTTTATCTGCCTTTTTTTTGTTTTGTTGTTGTTTTTTTTTAATATATTTAAACCTAATCCATTTTATGAATTCATCACAGTGATGCAAAAGTCATAGAGAAATCTAAAACTGCTTTAGTTTATTCCTGCTCATTCATTTGCAGCAATGATCTAATACATCCAGATTTTACATCATCATTCACCCATCATATGTCATATAAAATATCAGCCAGCCGTTCCACGGAATATTATTTTATAAACACATGAGAGAAACACATGATCAGGGTGTGGCTGTTCTCATTTGACTTTGAAATTTAATACAACACTGCTGCAGTTATCAACATAGAAACATATTGTACAAGTGTGTAGCTCCTGGCATCTTCCCACTAACAACCTCACTGTTTTATTTATGTTATTAACTCAAGCCTTCAGCTGTCCCACACACACACACACACACACACACGCACACACAAAATATCAAAGAGGGAAAAGCTTTTTAAAAATTATACACATTAAGGAAGATTTGTCCAATTTTGAAAACAGAGCAGGAAATGTTGCCCGATCATATGATCCCAGAGTCGTCTGCTTTGAAGTGTGCCATTATATCCTCTAGTCAGTGTTCATGAGATGCTGATGCATCTTTTTCCATTTGAAGAGAAGCACAACCAAAGCTTGACTGGCAATATGTAGGTCCCCAGGGAGCAGCCTGAACATGAGAGTCAGGATCAATGACTGTGCAACATACATTTTAAAGTATATTTAAAAACCCCCATCCACACATCCTCCGGCCGCAGGCAGGACCAAAACATGTGGCCGTGGGTTTCTGGGTCACAACCTCATCTCAAGCAAGTTTAACCACCTCCTGCTAAAAGTCCTAACCTGCAGGTTTCAGAAGGAGTTGGTCTGGGGAATGTCAAAAACTTGGTCTGCTTTTGTTAGAAGTGCAGCCACACTTTTTTACTTCCTTCCCAACCTCTGACCAGTTTTGTGTCAGGACAACATTAGAACCACAAACCTACAAATGTATGTTTATATTAGCTTTATAATTTTCATGTCACACTGTGTATCTCGCTCTCTCAGAGCTTAATCTCTCGTTGTCCTCTCTCCTTCTTTTTGTCCTTCTCTCTGTCTCCATCCAGGCTTCAGATCAGGAAGCCTGCTTTGCTAGAGCTTTAGTAGCTTGCCAGCTGGCCAGAGTCTCCCCTCCCTGTTCAACACCATGTCGGACTCTGCACATCACCACACAGGTAACGTGACATGCAAACTAACACACAGAATTTGATATTTAAAAACCCATGTGCGGGGCTGAATTTAGTAGCTGAAAAAGATATATATTTCAGTCTGAGAAACATATAACTCATGAGGATCATCAATCTTTTACGCAAAGCCTGCGTTACTAACTGGGAGTGTGGAGCTTACCAGAAAGGAAAAGTCTAATGAAATATGCTCGAGCGGAAAAAGTAGGATTTAGTGTTTGTTGGTGTCAATCCAGTATGGATATTTAACTTTTTAGTCATTGTCTTATTTTAAGTCCAACGAGCTTGAGTACAGATTAAAAAGTGTCATGATTCTGTATTTGCCCAAATGTAAGAAAATATGTTTGTCTTTAAATATTGTTTTAAAAATTGTGGGTCGTCTTACACAGTTGTGAAGATAGGACTAAAGGTTTATGTCTTCATGACAACAGATATTCTTAAAGAATGCAATGGGTCCCGGTGTCACATAAGCTGTGTCTCAATTCAGGGGCCATATCCTTTGGAGGTGTGGCCCTTCGTAGCCGACGTAGACCACGAAGGCTTAACCACAATGATCAACGGTCTGGTCTATGGAGGATTGTTGCTTTGCTCATCAGCTGTGCACTGCCCTTATTGTTGCATTGCTGTCGCCTAGCAACCTTGATAACATATAACTTTATCTGCATTTCTCGGCCGCATTTGAAGGAGTCTTTCTAAATGGGACAGTGTAGTCGCGCTGCTGTGGCACAAATGGTTTTCAAATGCAGCATGCATAGGATGTGACCCCTGAACTGAGACAAAGCTATAGACTTCTCCGGAGAGCGTTGCATTATGGGTTGTTCGTAGCATCAATGTTGTGAGTTACTTCAGGTCTATTTGTAGCCTGTATTTTAGAGTCAGTTGACCTTAAATCTTATTAGCCCATTTTTAACCTACACGAGTTTCTGTTGGTTCATGTTTCACTGCAGCGGAGGAAACAAATTCCTGCTGAGTGAAAACGAGTCCAAAGAATTTCCCACTGTCTTCACTGGAAAAAACAGACTGAAACATCTGTGAAGCAGCTAAGAATGTCATGATAAGGACTCAGAGAGACAGACTGAAATGTTGCTAACAGGCAGAGAAAATCATTATAACCTGATACGAGGGAGAGTGAGTCTGTGACTGAGACTAGATCCACATGTGAAAGGCTTCGAGAGATGATGACTTTTACACTGGGGAATCGTTTAGCACCAGTCTGACAGAGGTTTCTATCCCCAAAAAGAGGGGGTGATTAGTGTTGTCCTGCATTTTGTCCACTACACTGCTTCTTCACTGCTGTGCATATTGAACACAGACACATTTAAGATTCATTTCAAGTTCAACAGAAAACATGCAATTTGCAAAGACTCGTGATTACAGGGATGTTAAATGTGAAGCAGCGGTGAGGGGTCGCTCAGGTCGTGGTGGCTGTAATGAAACTGTTAAGACAACACGCATCTTAGAATAGGTCACTATATTAATTTACTGAACAGCTGCACTCGCCCAGTAAAGGTCACGTTCCCCAGGTGTGTGTCGTCATGCTGTAGGTTTGTGTGTGTGTGTATGTGCTGTTGATTTAATGAGGGTTATACAATATATATACACAGGGAATATTAAGGGTTGTTTTTCACTCCCACCTTTCCTGTCCTCCCTCGTTTTTCATCACTGTTTTCTTTCGTTCTCTTCTTCAAAAACACCATTCAGCTCATCTTTCCCTCCTTCCCTCATCCTCCCTTTCTCTCACAAATTTCTTTCTGTTATCTCTCTCACTTCTGTCCCCCCCCCCCCCCTTTTCACCCCCCTACTCACTGTCTTTTATTCTGTTTCTCGCCCGGCAGCTCTGTAATGTGAAGGAGACGCCTCAGCACACGGAGGAGGAGGTGGGGGCCTTCACAAAGCTCATTGAGGCCATGGGCTTCACAGGACCGCTCAAATACAACAAATGGGTGAGTGACGGAGAGAAAAGGGACGACGAGGTGAGGGAGTGAGGTTGTAAAGTTAAGAAGAAGTGATTGTGGGAAGAACGGAAAAAGAAAGAAAAGTATGATGGGTATATCCTTTTAATATGTACTGTATCTATTTCTACCTGCCTCAGACACTTGTCGGAGGAAACACAAGCCGACCAAACAGATGCACCAAAGTTTTGTAGGATTATCCGCACATTAGCATTACGACGTCATGCTCGTGATTAATGACAGTAACCACAAGTAGTGGTAGTAATATGAGGGCAGTAAGGTTTGGAGAGTTATGAGCCGAGTCCACACTGAGCCTAGGAACTGTACTGAACTGAGTGCACTGTGAAAATGTTTAAATACAACAACAGCTGCACCTTTAGCCTCATTTAACCTGTTGGTTGAGTGCAAACATGTCACCAACACCCTGCAGGAGCATCACAGGGCGGGAGGCTTTGATAAACCACAAGCGGGAGAAACAAAGAGACGGAAGAACAGCGATAAATATGAGAGAGATTGAAGTAAAGCACAGTAATCGATGTTGTGTAACTGTCATTTATAGAAAACACAGTAAATACAGCTGCTGCTGTGTGTGTGAAGGACGGTTATTTGACTCCAGTGTGTGTGTGGTGGTCAGAGGACGACAGAGGAGCTCCGACCTCCCAGCAGGGAGCTTAAGTTATGGGCTGTCAGCCAGGAATCTTCCTCACAGCGTGTAAACACACACACACACACAATCACACACAAACACACACACACACACACACACACACACACACACACACACACACACACACACACAGACTCAAACACGGCCGAGCAAATCTGCTCTGCTTTTTAATGCACGTACAAGCAGATAAAGTGTGGCTGCTGTTTCCAATCAGCAGCTTGATTTTTAATGTTAGTTGTTAAAATTGTCGAGGCCGTTTGTGGCGCTGCAGGGAAAGGTCGTGAAGACGAAATGTGGCGTCCTGTAAAATCCTCTCCAGTCCTCCGACATTTAGAGAAAGAATCTCGGACACATACATTTTAGATTTGTGATATTCACAAATCAACAACAACAATGAAAGATAAATACGCATGTTGATATTGTTCCAGGATTTGTCTGTGTTTTTTTTTTTTTTGGTTTCATCCATTGCATCACACTGTTGCTCTGACTGTTTTCCAAGAATACCCACATCATTACAGTATAAATATTTACAGGCATGGCAAGGTTTGGTTATGTGGGAGGTTTTGGCGAAACAGTTAATGGAGGCGTACGTGCCAGGGGGAATGTGATGTTGTTGTCAAGTTGCAAAATGTTGGTGCTACACAGCAGGTTGGCCTGAGCAGTTACACATCTCTGACCTCACATCCTGTTTGTTTCTGTTTGACTCCTTCTATAAGACACAAAACATCCTCAAACCCTGGGGGGAAAAAATCTGTCAAAAAAGAAAATACATCACTTGGTTTAAAACAAGTGTCTTTCTTTGTCTTTGCCTCATGTGAAGCTCTTTGAATTGTTTGAGGTGCGACGATTAAAGTTTCCTCGCCTTCATTTTACAGTGACACGTCTTCATTTGAAAACTATGGCAATGTATTTGTAGCTCACTAGTTTCCGATGACAAATGTTAGCATGGAAGGTAGCAACACTGCACTGAAGGAGTATGAAAGTCTTTTATCTCAAGCTTTTCAGCAAAGTGAAATAGTGTACAATTACTTATTAATTATGAACCCTGAAATATCTAATACAGATTAATAATCTCAGTATATTTATGAAAGATGCTTATGATTTTCTTTTTTCCCTTTTGTCTCCACAGAAAATCAAGATCGCTGCCTTGCGCATGTACACATGCTGCGTAGAGAGAATCAATTATGACGAGTTCTTTGACAGTAAGTGGAGCTTAGAGTCCCGTCTTCACACAACGCTCTGTTGCCAAAAAATGTGCAGCTCAAACCAACAATGGACTCTTCCTCTGTACTCCAGCGGCTTGATGTTGCGTTGTCACAGAGGCTCAAGAGACACGTTTAATGAACAATGGTCAAAACTGACCTGATCTTTTATTTCACAGGATGGGTCGAGCTCCAATAATACTGGATCCTACATTTCCCACAATGCAACTCAATAGCATGTTTAATAAGATGTCCCTTGTCTTGTAAATTCCCCTCACCTTTATAAAAAAAAGAAAAAACTCCCTCCAGAGCCACAGAATAAATTATGATATTAACAGGCGGAGCAAATGGAGCATCGTGAAAAATAAATGTAATGCCCCTTTAAAGATACTTTACCTTTTAATTTTATTGATTTTAATGATCCCTTATTTACTTGTCACCAGAAGACTCTTTGTTGAGAGAATTAGCGATCACGTCGACAGGTTATAAAAGCACTTAAAGTGTTCATCATGAATACTGATGTCAGTGCGGCTGAGCTCCATTTCCTGTCAGCTGAGTGGATTTATATCCAGTATATGATAACACCTTTCAAAATAAGAGGAATGTTAATGGCAAACATGTTTCTGAAGGCAGGAGAGAAAGTGTTACAATAATACTGAATATACACACTGAGAAAAGCTGGAAAATCACTTGTGTAAAATCTTGCACACACACACACACACACACATATGCACACACACACTCTCTTCAGTATTAGTCCAGATCCAAACACTGACGATTAAGGCGTTGGTATCTGTCCCGGTCCAAATGGAGTTGATGAGCGCTCAGGGACACTGTCACAACCTGCCTGACACATTTATTTGACACTTTACTACCTGGCACACACAGACAGACACAAAACACACACTAATATTACTCTCACACACACACACACACACACACTTGGAGCCTGCTGCATTATCACACTGCATTTTACATTGTGGTAAAAATGAGCCTGATCCTGGTTCACAGGCCGATTTAAACACATCAGGACTCATCCTGGATATCTTGTCTTCAGAGTGTTGAGAGAAAGTATGGCTGCAATTGATGATTATTTTCATTATTGATCCATTTGTATTCTCTCAATTAATTGATTAATTTCTTGTCTTTAAAATGTTAAGAAAGCTGCCCATGAAACCAGACCTGATGTCTTCAGATGTCTTGTTTTATTTGCCCGTTTCAGGATTTTGATTTGGTCAGTTGCCAGAATAAATGAGACATTTTACAAAAACATAATGATGACTGCTGAGAAACTGAAAAAGTAAAGAATGTAACTGAGACAAACAAATAACCAGCTACAACGAAAGCAGTGAATACAAAGGTTACAGCTGCTTCATGTGCAAGTGCTTTTATATGGCACGATGTTGTAGTGCTGCAACTAATCATTAATTGATGATGGAAGTGGTTGCAGTGAAATGACGAATAGTTGCAGTTCTTCAGAGTCTGTGGGAAAAGACGGGAACAAGAGTTTCCATGTGAGTGTTGTGTGAATCTTGTGTCGTAACACTCGTTCATGTTTTGTGTTTGTTTCAGAATGCACCCTCCCTGACACACTCAACTCCTGGTTCTTGGTCGCACAGCTGCATGTGTGGTGAGTTAAAGACACACACACACACACACACACACACACACACACTTCTTTCTCAGATGTCATGTTGATGTCTTTTTTTTCTCATCATTCCTGCTTCTGTGTCTCATCAACATGGCGCATGTACGCAGCGTGTTATCTCTGCGTCTCTTGTGAATATAAACCTGATACTTCCACCACATGGAGCAGATGATGTCGAAGTTTTCTGCATAAATCTGCATTTTAATGATAGAAAACCGATTTCCCAGAAATGACTGTAACACTTGAAGTTCAGATTGATACCATGTACTGATGTAACACGCAAAGACAAACATCTGGTATGAAAACTAATTAGCTCAATTAGGAGGAAATCATTTTTTCTTGTGAACACAATAACTCAAGAACAACACATAGTAGAAGCTTCATATTTACACCACAGAGTTCTCATGTCGTGGCAGTCCACATGCCTCTCGTCCCCTCGTTTTACTTGATCCCCTCCTCCGTCAGGATGTGTTTGGTGCGGATGCGTCAGGAGGGCAGAGCAGGAAAGTACATGTGCCGTTACATTGTCCACTCCATGTGGGAGGATGTGGAGCAGAGGAGCAAAATCATGGGGGTAAGTTCTCTCTGTGTGTGTGTGTGTGTGTGTGTGTGTGTGTGTGTGTGTGTGTGTGTGTGTGTGTGTGTGTGTGTGTGTGTGTGTGTGTGTGTGTGTGTGTGTGTGTGTGTTTAGATGTGCATGTCCCTGTGAAGCTTTATGTTCATCGTCAGAACAGTCAGCAGGACTAAGACCACACAATCATATAACCCTTACACCACAAACACATGTTGGACATTCATTGCATTCCATGTTCAGTATAGCTCGATGCACTGCACGCCTATGATAACACACAGGGTTTCCTAATTATAGGACCCTGGACTGGGGGATACGTTACCCTATGAGCGAGCGAGAGAAGACGCTCGCTCTCTCTCAGGTACCCTCGTGTCTCTGTTGGGGCCGGAAGCTCCGTTCACAACCATGAAAAGTAGCAGCTGAGAAACCGAACGAAGCGACGTGTTGCATCCGTATCGATCTCCTCCGCTCTGTTTATTCACAGCGCTGCAGCTACACGCAGCAAAGTCAGCTGGTCGGAGTGTGTGTGTGTGTGTGAATATTTAATTAGTCAGTTCGTTTTAGATTCTGCCACAAAACATTTTATTCAAGTTTCGGGTTTTGCTGACGGACTAGCTCTCAAATTTTATGAACTAGAGCCACAACTAACAAGTATTTATATAATAATTTAGTATTTATTCTCTCTCGATGAATCGTTTTGTGTATAAAAACATCAGAAATCATTTCACAGTGATGTAAAACAGAGAAACGCAGTAAACTGTCACAATGTAGAAGCTGGAAACAACTGCGAAATTACTTGAACGATTAATTGATTGCAAAAATAGTGACGTGATTATTTATTTTTCTGTTGATAAATTAAACTTGACTAATCAACATAATTGTTTCAGCTCTAGAACGAACCACAAAAACAAAAACCAATCAGACATTTGGAATTTTAAAATGCTGAAAATAACCAGTCACACAGGGAAAACTATTGTTTTGTTGTATTAATACAGACCTCTGGTTCGTCAGGATTATATCACAGATATTTCATTAGTCATTAATTGTGTGATTGCAGCTGTAGAGAAACATCATGTTTTATCCATTGTTAGTTGCCACAGCAGCTCAGTTTTCTCTCAAGTAGCAGTGTTTTTCTAAAAAGCCACAAATGTGAAACAACCAGCTTCCAAACTGGTTCTCTGCCCGAAAACAACTAAATGTCATTCTCTTAAATAAATATTCATTATTTCAGAAACATTTCCGCTTGGGGCTGATGCAACAGGGCATTAAGTTTTATCCGTGCCATTGCATGCTACATAGGATGCAGGTTTTGTTTATTTAAAGTTTTACATCAGCATAATTGTGCCAACAGTTCTCAAGCAGAAAGTGGAGCCAAATCCCCGGAGTGTGGGTCTGGCCGCGGTCACCGTGTCCACAGAGTTGCTCCTCTATTCTCTGTCAGTGGAGCAGCTCCAGGAAGTGTCGCTCATTGACATCACAGACTTAAATCTTGGCCTCGCTCACGTGTAGCTTTCAGAAAGAGTTTCTCCTACTCAGATTAAACTCGAATTAACTCCCAAAGTTCATCGAGTGTGTTTTGTGTTCGACTTTTTCAAATTTGATTGACCTGGATTAAGAGGAATAAAAGTCAAAAAATAATTTGTGCTGAAATTTCCATAAAGATACATCCAGCCAATATACAGTATATATCAATACCAGTATATCTGTGGTCATTTTCATTGATCTGCTTCTCAGAGGAGACCCCAGCGCTTCTACTCCACTGGTCAGTGTGACAGGTTACATAACAACAACTGTATGTGACAATGTCCTGAATCACCTCTTATTCTTTCCTTAATTACATGAATTAATTTTCTTCTTTGGGCTCGGGGAGAGGTCAGTGAGGTCACGAGTCATTGGTGTTAAAGTCCAGTTTGGAGTGTTTTTCTGATTTCGTCAGAGTCCACACCTCATCACGTCACATCATCCACGTCACTCACATTCGCCTGTAAAATCCGCGCGGTGGCAGGTAAACACCAGAAGAAGTCACATGTACATATCTGTGATGTCAGTGGATGCGGATGGTTGAAGCTGGAGCCGGAGTTCACCGAGCTTTAAACCGTGAGGTCTTTAGTTTTAGCTCATTTAGCTGGTCGTGTGACAGAAAGAGGTCAGAGATGAGAAATTACAGTGCGGTTTGTGAGGTCACTCTTGGTGTGTGTGCACGCATGCATTGGGCGGAGCACAGAGGGGGGGACATGTGTGTGTGTCGGGGGGTGTTGCGTGTTTTCACAGCTGCATATGTGAACTTTTGTCAGCATGTGTACGTACACTTGCTTACATATGTGCTCGCACAAGCAAACACACGTGCCTGAGAATTACAGTTTTACTCAATTTGACCTCAACGAAAAACCTAATGTTTTTAATCTACACACTTTGACTCTATAATTCATGGTCAGTGTGACGGACACAAAACACGTACAGCGCCACACGTAGGTTTATTCTGTGGCCCTGCTGTGAAGGAAGCATCTGAACTTCATCCATTAGATAATTTCCTCGGACCGTCAAAATTTCTTTAAGCCACAGAGAAGCTCCACGCTCCAGATGTGTGCAGCTGTTTTTCTCAAAGGCGTCTCAAGCACTCAGGTTTGAGGTTTCATCCTTGACACTGAAGCAAAACTGCATCGATTAGTTGATTAATCTGTCACCAGAAAATTAATCAGCAACTATTTCCATAATCAATTAACCCTAAATTTGAGCAAAAATACCAAACATGCTTCTTTCCATCATGTTATATTAAAGTAGATTAAATCTCATCAGGTTTCAGACTGCTTAGGGTTTGTTTATGTGAAACATTTTTCACTCTTTTCTGATGTTTTAAGGCCAAAACAATTTATCAGTTAATTGAGAAAATAACAGGCAGATTGATTGATAATGAAAATAGTCAGTGAAGGTCGAGAGAACGTGGCAACAAGAAGAATCTGCAGAATCAGTCGGATCTGAGTCAGGCGAAAACGTGCTCTTGAAAACATCATATTATATCAAATACATAAATGTATCTCAACACATTCTGCAACAGGTGAGCGACCTGAACGCCACAGCCCAAAGCACCTGTATATCTATAACAGATGTCGACAACTGGGATACAAAACCATCTGAGACAGAACCCCGAAGAGAAAAGACAAAATATCAACAACAACAAAATAACTGTAGAGTGACAAATGAGAAATAAAAGAAAAATATTTGTGAAAAAATATTAATGTCATGGAAAGAGAATTAAATAGGAAAATAAAAAAAGCAACAACGTGGGCCTGTGTGCGCATGTGTGCGCATGTGTGCGCATGTGTGCACATGTATGCGCATGTGTGTGCATGTGTGTGCATGTGTGTGTGAAGAACCAGGCGCAGCTTCCTAATCGAGCTCCACATCAGCAGCTCATGTATTTGTACAACCAGGACCAGTGATTGGAGTCGCTCTCGGGTTTCATGCTAATTGTGGTCAGGAGCAGTAAAAACACTGCTCATTTTCTCCATGTTCATAATTAACTGCTGCAACCAGCTGAAACCAACCGAACCCCACAATGACTGAGCTGTCCCCGGTCTCAGCGCCAGCTTAATGAACTCACCGCCGCAGCTCGGCTTCATCCTCAGGACAGATGGCTGCAGGAGCTCAGGTCATTATGTCCAACTGTTTACATGCAGGACTTTTACATTAACCGCTGCAAGGCCAGCTTTGTTGAGCAGCGTGTAGACACTTGATTGGAGATGAACTGACATGACATTTTACGCAGATATTATATATATATATATATATATATATACGCAGATGGCTTTTACTCTTGTTGCCAGCCGGACGTTGACTGGTGTGGTTTTGAGGATAATGTCTGTGCATTGGGCAACTACTGAATAAATTAATATGAATTTTGAGACACACATTCATGTTCACCTCGGGATGAATTGTATTAACTTTTCCATCAGGCGGCATCAACGGGTCAACGTTTCATTTTGTGCTGTGCTTTGGTTTCTGCTGTGTCTGAGTCCAGCCTGACAGAACTGCTAGCGCGGCTGCGGACTTGTAGTCTTGTTGTAAAATGAATTGTACTAATAAAAGCAGAATATAAATGTGGGCTAATTGGCCAGTTGTGTTATTACCCAAAACTACAGCGCCTCAGAAACGGGTGGTTGCTACAGACTGTTGGATTGACCTCAGTATCTGACCGCAGTGTTTCTGTTTCCTCTCTCTCTTTCTTCTCCGACGCAGATTGATGCCATCCACAGAAAGGAAGCGCTGAAGGTGATGACAGAGACTTTCTATGCTGCAATATTTGGATATGATGAGGTGAGATGCTTTCTCTTACACACACACACACACACACACACACACACACACAGACAGAGAGGAAGCAGCTACTAACATGCTGACACAGACACAGGCTTGAATCCTGTCCAGTGTTTATGTTCAGCAGTTTTGTCTGGATCCAGCTGTGTCACAGTCTGCTGGAGACCGTCTGTGTCTCTCTGCTGCGTTCATGGCAGTTTGTCTCTCTAAGGGATGGAAATCATTTCTGGATGTATATAAACGCTTATTTTTATTGGCAGTTGATGTGAAATGTGATATATAGTCAGCCCAGTTTTCTGCTGTCCGTGATTGCCTCCTCTGCACTTGAATGCAGCGTAATTCACAATACAGTTGTTCTAATTTACATATTTTTCCGCTGCTAAAGGAGTGAGTATAAAATAGTGATTTAAATCATGGCTCATAAATACTACATGTTGACCAGGAGTCACTCTGAAGCTGCTGGTGCAACATAATGTCATGACAGCTGTGCTCTGTGATTGGTTATACTCTCATTTAAAACGTGAACACAGGAGGCAAAAGCTCATTTTTCAACAATTGTTAAAACAAGTCAAATGCAGCCATAAAGCATCTGTTACCACGTGTACATGAGCTGCATGTATGTGGCCAGACAGCTCTGATCTATAGAAGACACGTGTCTGCTGAAGAACTGCTTCTCTGGAGACAATCAAACTGGGAGTGGGAGCAGAATCAACACATCTGGATCCTGTGGGACACCCAGTGTTAAACTAATGTGGCGGAGAAACAAATCTCTTATTTTAAAACGGATTTTATTTGACTTGTCTCCCATTTCTACGAAACAATCGCCCGCAAACAGCATCACAGAGCCGACTGATTTTTAACCTGGAGACTTTGCTGCTCACTGATATATGATCATGTGAGTCTCTGGTTTCACAGAACAAATGATGTAATGATGCAGGATCAATAATGCAGTGTGTGTGTGTGTGTGTGTGTGTGCGTGCAGGGAATTCTGTCTGATGACCCTGTGCTGGCTGCAGCTCTGTGGAGAATCCTGTTCAATCGCCAGTGTGAAGACCCCAAACAGCTGGAGCTCATGGTGGAGTACGTACGCAAACAGGTGTGTTTACACTCGCCTCTGACTATATTTGTGTTCGTGACTCAGGTCTGCAAATACATGTGATGTATTTGTATTTAGAAACTTTATTTAAACCAGCTTCACATCCTCTTCTTCTTCCTCGCTGCTGTCTGTGGAGGAAGGACACACGAGGTGTAGCTGTGGTTTATTTGCACATTCAAATGATGAAATCTGTACAAGAGAAGAAAGCAGTGATTCGACAGCAAGGAGAAAAGGTTTCCTCTTGAGCAGTGGTGTAAATGAACAAGTTTCTTTATATTTTTACTGCACTACATTTCAGAGGGAAATGTACCTTTAACTTCACTACATTTATTTGACAGTTGTAGTTTCAGAGTAAAATTTTGCATTAATAGAGGGCCTTTGACTTCCCTGAATAGAGCTTTTCTGTGAGAGTACAAACAGACTTCTCTTGATTGACATCTTTATCACTACTCTTAGTGTTGTACCTGTAAAGGTGGGACAAATTATACCAATTACACCTTTGACAGTTTATTAGTAGATAGAAGTAATGAGCTCCACGTGACTTCAACCAGAGCGCAGGTCTGATTAGCTGTAATGACTGGAAGAGTCTGGTTGGAGACTTTTGATCATGTTTCCATCAAAAGAGACATTTCCCCTCTGAAGCTTCTTTTCAGATAGTTTCATTCAAGTAATTAAGTAGTTTTTTATTAAAAAAAGAAAGAGGGAAAAAAGCAAAGATTAGAGGAAAGTAGAGCTGAACAATTAATAGAAATATTATCAAAAATCCCAAAATGCTAAAGTGCAATATCCAAATCACAGGAGCTGCAATTTTTCAATTTAAAAAAAACAGACCATAAATAAAACATAATGATGCTACAGAGACTAAATCATATTCTCCAGACGTCAGTGAAAATGAGAACAGACCACTTCAACTGAAATCCTGACTCATCGTAACCGCGGAGGGATTTTTTTTTTTTTTAGTACATCGATCAGCTTTAGAGGAAATTCCAAAATAATGAACATAAAATGATGTGTCACATCCTTTTAATCATCTCACGACGCTGCAGCAGCTGCAACAGAAACATGTTGCTTACACACAGTGTTAATTATATAATGTCAGATAGAATCAGAAATCATATATTTATATATTTCCTACTGATACTTTAATAATTCCCCTGTAAAGACTTTAAATCATGAACTTTTGGATGTATTATACTAAAATCCAACACTCTGTTTTCCCCTGTTCTGCCTCACCTCCCCCCCAGCACTTTTCCTCACCCGTTAACCTGCTCACCTCTTCCTTTCTCTCCTCTCTGTATATTTTCTTTCCCTCTGTGAGATTGAAAACACTCTCCTGGTCTCAGAAACACCTGCACCTCCATCTGCTGCAGGGGCCATATGGTGCAGGACCTCCTCTCTCCCTCCACCTCCCCTTTCTTTCATCCCGACTCTGCAGCTTTTCCTTTAATGACTCCGTCTCTCTGTTTACGTCAGACTTCCTCTTCTTGCTTCGCTTCACTCTTTACTTTTTATTTTCTGGTCTCACTGACACGTCCGTCGACTCTGCTGCAGCTTTTCCTCCTCTCATGAGCTCAGATGGAACACGCTGCTGCTGCTGCATCACACCAACAAGAGCTGACTGCTACACACACACACACACACACACACACACACACACACACACACACACACACACACACACACACAGATGCAGGTGTGTTAAAGGTCATGGGCGCAGTGTCCAACTCAATCAGCTAACAAAGTGTCCCCCAGAGTGTGTGTGTTTGTTTATGTCTGCTGGTCTAAGAGTCAGTAGAAGTAACACACACACACACACACACACACACACACCTCCAGGGAAAGTAAACAGTAAACAAGTTTGTCAGGTTTAGTGTCACGTCTTCACACATACACAGGTTTAACATTGTGGGTGGCAGAACTACATCTTTGCATTAGCTCCACCTTCTGCATTTTATAACAGCTCTGCTGCAGACATTATGTTTTCAGGTCGTCCCATCCAAGGTCAAAGGTCACCGTGACCTCACGAAACGTGTTTTTGGCCATAACTCCAGAATTCATGCGCTAATTATGACACAACTTAACACAAATGTCCAACAGGATAAAACAACATTTTATATCCCCAAGGTCAAAGGTCAACTTCATAATGTTCTGCAAAAAACACTTCTGGTCATTATTCAAAGCTGTAACTCGGGAACAGAGGGAGAGACCGTGACCGTGTTTCCTGCGTCTTGATTGGTTGGTGGAGGCACGATTGTGGTTTATATTAGTTTTGTTTCTGTGTCTCCTGTCTGATGCTGTACATCAGCACTGTATGAGGATTATAAATGATTTTCAGTGGCTTCAGTTTGAATCAAACTCAAATTGTTAATTTTACTATTTAAATCTGAGTTCTGTCTAATCCCCCGTTGAATGTCGTCAGGTTGTTCTTTCAGTATTTACAAGTATCTTAAGTCTAAAATAACTAATGCGTTCATTGGCTGAGAAACAGGAAGATTGATAAACTGACAGGAGGTGATCAGCTGATCATTTCTGTAGAGAGGAGTCACGACTCTGTTGGTCCGTGTTGAACTACAGAAACACAGTCTGCTCGCCGTCGTGCAGTGATGTCACAGAGTGATGTGTCTTTTCTCTCACAAACAATCTTTGTCTGAATAAAGACGCCAGCTGCAGTAACCAGAGAACAAGACGACTTTTCAATTCAGCTGCCACAAAAATTTATGTTAATTTTTACCAAAATCATCCAACGGTTCACAAAGAAAGTAAAAAACGAGAGGAAATTTTTTGATAGAACTTTATTTTTTGCTCCAATTAATCGTCTGACGACCTCCTCAGATTTCTCTCACGACCACCTCGGGTTGGGAACCACTAGTTTAAACTATTGAACACTATATAAAGTCGTTCATACGGGCTCCACGTCAGGCCGCTACAACAGTAACGATGTCTCAGTGTTAATCTAATCATGTCAGAGTCGGATATAATTTCCTTGCAGAGTCAGCACTTCTAATACAAGCAGATGATACCTCTGTACTTTGTTCAGTGCAGTACTTTTTACTTGTCAAACAGTATTTTTACATTGTTGTACTGACTCTTCACTCCTCCGCTGCAGATGCAGTACATTGACGCTCTGGACGGGGAGGACCTGCTGCTGACCGGCGAGGTGAAGTGGCGCCCCCTGGTGGAGGAGAACGCACAGAGCATCCTGAAGGTGGTCACACCCACGTACAACGACACCGGACTGTGAGACGAAGGGACGGACTCCTGTTTCCTCTCATCCAAAGTCCTTCCCCTCATGTCCTCCTCTCTCACGTGTTGATTTCCTTTCTCCTCCCTAGAAACATGTAACATTTTCCCTCCTCTCTCTCTCTCTCTCTCTCTCTCTCTCTCTCTCGCTCTCTCCTCTCTCCCCTGTCATATAAGGTGGGATTTTAAATTTGACGTAAGGTCTGTAGCTTTCTCAAACGCTCCTTTACTTCTCTTTTCTCCCAAAACTCTTCTCTTCCTCCTCCTCCTCCTCCTCCTCCTCTTCTGCCTGAACGATTTGTCCACCAGAAGTCTGTTTGAGGAGGAGCAGTATAAACAGGGTAGACAGTCAGGGATTATTTTTCATTTTTACACACATACCCGTGCTCGTTCACCCGTCAATCAGCAAAGCAACCAGTTCACAACCATGGAAACGCCGTGCATCGCCATCCTCCGCCGCCGTCGTCGTCGTCGTCGTCCTGTCGGTTTCGAGAGCCTCCGCCGATTCCTCTCTGCAAACCGAGAGAACAAGATACTCTGTATTTATATTTTTCTCACTTTTTTTCCACGAATGCCACGCTGTATTTATAACATATTTTGTATACCTCTGTGTTTACACTTTTCCTCCTGCAGAGGCGTCAGCTGAGACTTCTGTCACTGCTCCTTCACTGTGCGTTCAATAAAGTTTCACTCTGAGTAGGTGAAGTTAAGACGACATGAAAATCATGGTTCTAGGAAACAAATGCAAGAAGATTTGACGGGTTACTGGACTTCCTCTCTTTGTGTCGGAGGTCTGTAGTTAAACGTCTCTGCTCCCGAAACATCCACAGTCTACGTTTCTCTGTTTGTCTGGCTCCCATGATGCTCTCTGACCGAAACAGGAAGCTGAGCCCTCAAAGACTCAGACGTCACCACTGTATTAAAAACAATAAGGTTTTTTTTGTTTGTTTGTTTTTAAAAAGTAAATAAAATGTTCTCTGGATGTATAAAACTGCTGAGCCTTGTTTTGTTCATGTTCTGCTTTTTGTGACCTCCACTGTCCGGGTGAAATATAAACTTTAAACACATCGTGAATATTCGGTAGACGTCTCCTTGTAACCTCACCTTCAAACAGCAGTTAACGGTTGCCAGGGGAAACGCCCGCCCACAAGCCTGAAGCTTAGTCACAAGCCAAGTTTAAATTTAGCACAAATTTTGAACAAATTTCCTAAAATTCATCAAAAGAAAATGTGAATTAACGAACGTTTCCACCCACTAGTGTCATGTGGATTTTAGCAGCTGGTTATTTGAGCTTGTGGAGCTAATTCTTCAGTCGCTGCCATTAAACCACTGCAGAAGAAGACACAGGGAGATGAGGTCATTAAAAGGAAAAAAGATCCAGTCGAAGCTCGAACGATGGAAAACATGATGGAAATCTGACATTTCTCTTCAGTCTTGCTGATGGCTTTAATTTTTGATTAATTACCCGTTTTTCACACAAACCTCAATACGTCACATTCACATGTTTTTTCTGCAGGAAAAAAAAAAAAAGCCAAAGATCCACTTTGAAAAACAAAGACCTGGTTCCAGACAGAGTTTTGAGTCACAGGTTAAAATCACTCCACCTCGTCTGGAGACACAAATCCAGTGTGAGTGAAGCTTTAGAGACTGTTTTAGTACGTTCTCCGTCTCTAGAGTCTCGACTGAGGTTTTTATCTTTGACTCTCATGATGATATTTGACTCTTTTTCTCCTGAGTCTCCTGGACTTCATGATAATCACTTGGCTTATAACTGTAGTAATGTGTTATTCATGCACTGTTGTATTATATAATGTGAGCTGCAGGATGAAATGAAGGCACAGTGTTCCACCGCCTGCTCTTCTGCATGTGGCCAGCTGATGGCGCCCACACTCCACTGTTTTTTTTTTTTTAATATGGAGCACAACAGCCAGTTGATCCTGATGCAGCTTCTGCAAGACTTTTACGTTCTTTATCATTTCATATTTGTCCAACGCAGACGCTTTAAAAGGCGGGAAAGCCCGTGACAGGTGACGTGGCACAGAGACATGAGTGGAGTTACTCAGTAGAAACCAGTGACCGGATTGTTCGGTCGGATTCATCCACCTCAGAGGTTTTTACGAGATTGAATAAAAATAGATTTCATTTATTTTTTGAAATTTTTTGACCATTTATTATATATAGTTTTATTTTTTCCATCCTACACACATGATCTCCATTTAACTTCATTACTGCAGCACTGATTATTTAGACGTGTCAGGTGGAAACGTTTCTCTAACCCTGGAGCTGCACACGTGAAGATGATGTAAAGAAACAAGTGAAACATCAGCTCTGGTGTCTTTGGTTTGTTGTCGCTCTCTGACTTTCATCTGTGTCTCAGGACGTGACGGGCTCCTCTCCGTCCTCTCTCACCAGCAGCGGCGTCCAAACGTTCAGGCGGCTGAAAGAGGAAACGCTCGGACTGAGTCATGATGTCACAGAGGAGCGTCTGTGTTTTTTTTTAATGTTCTTTTCCACTCATCTCCCAACGCTCCCGTCCTTTCCTTTACACACCCTGTTTCTTTGTTTTCCATCTTTATACTCGGCTTGTGTTTATACTTTTTAAATTGATGTGATCGTTAGAGAGGAAATTTAAAAATAACAGCCTCAGACATCAGGCATCAGGCAAAGCTGCTGGAACTCAAATGAGGTTTTGACTCGAAAATGACCGAAATCTTACATTTTTCTAGGTTTGACAGAAGATTTAAAACATTATATTTAAACAGAGTGAACAATAATGGACCAAAGATGAATGCGAACAGGAAAAGTTTTCACAGTCTTCTCCTCCTCCTCTCCTTCTCCGCTCAATAAGCTGCAGCCTGAGAAACCGTTCATGGCTGTAAATGAAGTCTGAATACATCACGACCTTGAACAACAGCCAGTATCATTTAGTTTAGCGAGATTAATTTGACATTTTGACTTTTCTTTACTGGTTATCTGTGTAATGATCAACATAAATCGCTTGTAACAGACCATAATATTAGAACACTAAGGTCACGTTCAGGCTGGTGTGGAAATACTCGCCTCCTGCGTCATTTTAAATGACGTTGTTATGGCGACGCGGTGATGCAGAGAGCTCCAGTCGCCCTGGAAAAAAGAGGCCGTCCTCCCGTAAAGAAAACGAGCCCACGGGTCGTCTGTGCCGCAGGTTATTACGTACGGTGGCCCCGAGAGAAAACAGACAAAACACTCAGAAAACGTCTTCGTCAATTCAACAACACGTGATGCAAATACTGACATCGCAAACAAACAAACAAACAAATAATCGATGATGATGTTTTCTGCATTTGTTTGCGTTCTGTCAGTTCGCATTGCCTTCTCTCAAGATGCAGTGCGTTGAGCTCTCAGGGCCGCCGTAATTACGACCCATAGTTACGTTTTGTTGC
Source organism: Seriola dumerili (assembly GCF_002260705.1). NCBI lineage: Eukaryota > Metazoa > Chordata > Actinopteri > Carangiformes > Carangidae > Seriola > Seriola dumerili. Next base: position 344,508 of record NW_019174321.1, on the reverse strand, counting down.
TAGGCGACACCTAGTGGTCGTAGTAATTATGACAGGTGACGTAGTATAAAGAGAGACAAAGTAACCATTAGGAACTTCAACATACAATATACATGTACCGTCTCTGTCTCTGTCTCTGTCTCTTTCTCTGTACTGTAATTTATATTCATTTAATTTTTCCAGTGTCACATGAGTTTCAGATTCAGAGTCAGGAGGTTTACAGGCCACAGTCGAGGCCAAAAAAGATTTCATGGCTTCATGTTTTATTTGGTCTGTTCTCTTCTGCTGTGTGTGAAGCTCCGTGGAAAGAGGCTGTTTAGTGGGTTAACAAGCTATTGTATCCATTCATAAGGAAACCAGTTTTTCCAAAGTGACAGTGTTGTTCCCAGCCTTGTTCTCTCATTGTGTGTATATGTGTGTGTGTGTGTGTGTGTGTGTGTGTGTACGTACTTCTAGCTTTGTGAGGACCAGTCTGGTTCTCTCTTTCTGACACACCTTCAAAACAGTATGAGGGTTAAGATTTGGTTTTAGGCTTCAGGATAGGGTTAGGTTAGGGTTGGGGTTAGGAATTTAGTTGTGATGGTTAAGGTGTGTGTGTGCGTGTGTGTGTGTGTGTGTGTGTGTGTTTGATCTGATAACCTTCACGCTTCTTCCTGACTCAGTTCAGATCAGGTTTCATCCCATCAGAATTACCACAAATGCTCCTGCAAATGTATGTGAGTACACAACACACACACACACACACACAAACACACACACACACACACACACACACACACACAATGAGAGAACAAGGCTGGGAACAGCAGACTGCAGGATAATCCTAACAGTAAAAAATCACTGTTCAAAAACTAAACTCACCTCAGTCTAATTCACGCTAATATTTCAGCGCTATTCCGAATGTGTTAGAATTCAGGATTTGATGCAGCTCGTGTTCCCTTTGGATTAACTGAATATTGCGTGTGTAGAATTTTCCAATTAAGGGAGGGATATATCGACATTTTCCGGGGTTTAGGAGGGTTCGTCTCAGTTTGCCTGTTTCGTGTGTTGTACATGAACCAATTAGACAATAGTTTGCCAGGCTGGAGTGGAGATGCAGGGCCAAAAGAAAAGCCTGCCATGATGCACAGAAACATTTTTATATGCACAAACATCGCGATGTCAACCTTTTAATTGGAGTTAATTGGAGTTTGCACGGCTGCATGTAAATGAGAATATAATGATATTTATTCATAGAGCACGTTTCAAAATCCACGTTACACAGTTCTTGACAAGGGCAGCAAAATAAGATGCATGAGACATAAAATGAAGAGGTTTCAAAGAGGAAAAAAAAACAGTTAAAACAATTAGGTGTATAAAAACCAGGAAAAGCTCTCAGATAAATATGTTTTAAGAAGGGACTTAAAGGAGGTCACAGACTCAGACTCTGACCTGATTTCCTCGGGCAGATCGCTCCAGAGCCTCAGGGGCCACGACTGCAAACGCTCTGTCCCCTTTAATGTCAGCCGGGCCTCTGGAACAGACGGCCGACCTTCACCTGAGGCCTCAAGGTGCGTCCTGATGTCAGAGAGGTCAGAGACACAGTCGGGAGAGAGGCCAAAGAGGGCTTTAAAAGTAATCAATAAAATCTTAAAGTCTATTTACAGAGGCAGAAACAGGAGTGATGTGATCATGACTCAGTGGAATATAGATACTAGTAAAATATTCCATGTAAACAGCTCAGTAATAATATTGTCTTTGTCAGAATTAGGGCAATAAGCTGAATATTTAGTGCGTGTAAATAAAGCGAGTGACAAAGTTGCAGGAGCAGTTTCAGTATTTGAAGAATGAGCTCAGGTAAAGTTTTATCACAGTGACACATACACATCACTTTCGCATGAAATGTACATCTTGCATAGAAACACGTGTTTATACCGTTAATAAAAGGCTTGAAGGTGTTTGATTGTGTGATGAGGTGATAAACTGTTTCTCGTCCCAATGATCTTCACATGAGAGGGCGACACTTTAAAAACCCGCTCCGATCAAAATCAAGTTTTTAACCTTGTTAACATCCATACGGTGTTTTTTTATATAATACTGATCCAGGAAGTAAGAGGAGATGAGCTTCCAGTCCCAGTTTTTCTTTTTTACAATGTTTATGTGTGAAAACCAAGTTAAACAAAATATTAATCATTACAGAGGATTTTACTGAGTTTGATACATTTGTGGAGAAGAACCTTTAGCATGTTAGCATGCTAACATTTGCTAATTAGCACTAAACACAAAGTACAGCTGAGGCTGATGGGATTGTCTTCGCTCTTGCAGATATTTGGTCATAAACCAAAGTACTGGACAAATTTCAATGTTGACCTGATGATGAAAAGTATAAGAATCAAAGACATTTTAATTTATCCTCTTGGGACACTGAATCTGTGATAAACTTCACAACAATCCATCCAATAGAAGAGTTCTCCACTGATTTAGCATCACACTGAAAAACCAAAAGCCTCGACCACGGTGGCTCCAGAGGAAAAGTCAAGACGATCCGCAAAGTCACTACGGTAAATCCTCGTCAGTCCATCCGGTAGCTGTCGGGATATTTGAGTCTTGGACCGTCAGTGAAACCACACGGCCCGCTTGGCTCAGTGGAAAAACTCTCAGTTTGCATTCAGAACTAAAAGCGTTTGTCCCAGTAGGAGAGAACTGGGTCACCCACCAGGTTTCATTATGCAGGATCCCCGGTGACAGAGGCAGCTGCTGACATCTGGGTCACACACAAGTTGTGACCTGGTGCTCTGCAGCAGAGCAGAGAGCAGGATGTTCAGACAGCTCTCGGTGTCGTCGGTGCATGATGAACATGATGTGCACATATTATGATTCTGCATGAAATGATTTGAACTGCAACGTGGATAAAGGACAGTTCTAATAATGTGACTGATGTTCATTAGCTGGAAAACGTTTGGCTGCAGAACGAATGATGTTAACTAAAAATATTCACATTTTTTCCACATATAAATCAGTGCTTTTTATTTTTTAATTTGTTTTTCTTTTCCGCATTTTAGTTGTATCAAAAAAATGAAGAAAATATAAATGCAGACAAAAAGAAACGAGTCACGTCTGACGTTTGCGCTTAAATTTAATGTTTGTTATTAAATTCAGCTGCAGATTTTGCCTTCAGTGTTTTTATATGTTTTTATTCCAGCAGTCGTTTATAAATCTGAAGATGTTTTTCACTGTGCTTTCAAATGTGTTTCTGCTCCAGGTGACACATTGATGCTTCACACCCATAACACACACACACACACACACACACACACACGTAAAGGAATCACACCACAAACCGTTTGTCCTGTTCAGTGGATCACGTGAGAAAACTCTTTTACTGAACCTGCTGCAACAAGAATCCTGCAGCTGACATAACATGTTTTTTCTATTTTAGTCTGTTTAGTTTTTCTTATAACTTCCTTTTCTCTCTCTGAGTCTCTTTCTCACTTTGTTTTCTTCCCTTCGATGAACTGAAAGTTTTCGTCTCGTACAGACCGTTGTTATGCAGCCATCAGGTTCTTTACCTTACCTGAATATTTCTATTTCATGCTCCTTCACACAACAATTTAGGAGTAAATATTAAACTTTTTCCTCCACTGCATTTATTAGTTACTTTTCAGATTAAAACTAATCATATAACAATCTTATATTATACAATGTATTGATAAAGATTTTCTCTTGTGACCCCTTCAAATGTCTGAGTTGTTAGTGAGTGATTTGAATAAATCTCTGAGGTCTTAATAATTAAAAAATACAATTAAACTTTTTTTCCACAAAAAAGAAAAGAAAGAAATTCAGTCCAAAATAAATAAATAAATAAACTTTTCCTCTTTCCTCTCCATTCAATCATCTCATGACCCCTCAGATTTATCTGGTGACCCCTTGCAGGGGCCCGACCCCTGGGTTGGGAACCTAGCTTCAAGTCTATAAGTAATATAAACAGGAAATGAGCACAAGTTTAAGTAAGTAGGACGTATTTATAAGTAGTTAAATCCAGCTCCACTTGCAGCAGCTACAACAGTAAAATGCAGCTGAAGCCTTGATGCATCAACATTAATCTAATAACATCATATAATAATATAATAATACATTTTACACTTTTCATACTTACGTACATGTAGCTGAAAATACTTCTTTACTTTTATTTAATATAAACGCTGGAGTTTTACTTGTAATGGAGTTTTTTTACTTTGTTGTTCTGGTATTTTTGCTTCAGTATCACTGACGTTTCATTAAAGAACCGTCTCTGCAGCAGGTGTGTGCTCTGTGTGAGTGTCCATGCCCTCCCTGCAGGGCTTCACCTCCACGGCTGCTCACCTGCCAACTCCATCACACCTACAGCACGTCGAAACGCTCTGTGCAGTCGTTCTGTTACACAATCTACATTTCCCACATCCCTGCTCAGTGTGCACGGCAAACCAACAGAGTTCTGATCCGACAAGAAGGAAAAGTCTTGGATTTTCCACATTTCTGTTTGAGACTGAGACAGATCTCTGTTTTTATAATGTTTCTTGAATTTTAAAAGAAAAAGAAAAAGGCACGTGTGTGTGCCGAAGTGTCGGAGTTGTTTTCACTCTCTGTGCACATTCGACATTCAGGTCACACTCAGATCTGTTGTTACACGCTCGGAGTCAGTTGGAACCTGGGAGCGTTTTGGGTTTTTTTTTCTTTTTTCTTTTGCTGGATCCACAGAGCTGCTCAAACTACATCACCTTCCCAGTCATAGTGACAGTCTCGTTGGTTGGTTACCATGGTGACGACAGAGACCACCCCCAGCAGAGAGTCACAGGTTCAGTGCCCTCAAGTTCCCGCTCCTTTTAAACGCGTCACAGAGTGAGTTGGAGCCACACGAGAGACGACCTTCACAAACACAAACACACACAGCGCGTGAATATTAGAGCCGAGTAAAGTCAAAAATAACAAAGGCCCAACACCTGAGAAGAGGGCGGGGCTTCGGTCGGGACACAGGTGTCAGTCAGTCAGCTGGATAAACCCACAGACTTTGGTGATCCTCTGACTTTACATCTAGTGCCGCCATGATGTAAACATTTTAACAACTATTAGATGGGATAAACGGATGTTCGTGTTCCCCGCAGTATGATCTCTAATAAGTTTAAAGGTGCTACATGTAAGTTCTTTCGCTATTGCTACATAGCTAACGTTAGCATTAACAGCTGTTTACTTGAAACAGCATCAAACTTCATTCTTTTACTCACCAAGACTACTCGTCTCCAGCGGTGGAAAAGCAACGCCAACGTTAACTCTTTTCTTTTACTGAAGTTAGCATGCTAACCAGCTAGCCCCAGCCCGTCTCGTCGCTTTCTGATAGCAACTCACTGAAGCCTCCAATCCGCCGTGGAGGTGTAGCGCAGCTCAGAGGATTTATTATAACCTCCTGAAGCGCTTGTGACCTGCTCCCAGCAAGAAACCACGTTCAGCTGCAGAGAAAACTTACTAATAGCCCCTTTAATAAATTTTAATTTGTCCCGTACTTTGTTTTATGACCAAAAACCTGCAAAACTAATGATATTCCCATCAGCCTCTGCGTTACTTTGTGTTTTGTGCTAATTAAGCAAATGTTACCAGGCTAGCGCATTAAACTGAGATGGTGAACAGCGTGAATATTATATTTAATGTCATGTTTTTTTTATGTTTTACCTTAAAAAACCTGGACAAATAAAACAAACGTAGCCTTTCAAATAAACATGACAACTGTTTTCCACACAGCCACAGTCAGTCCGAAAGACCAGAAACAGACCAGAGTCCCAAACACTTGAGCATTTTCCAACAGTGACGTCCGCATGTAAGAAACAATTAAAGTAAGCTGCACTGAAACATCACATCTGCCAAATGACATTATAAAACATTATATGACAGCTGTGAGGCTGCCAGTGTTTGCTTACAGTGTAATAGCGGCTTTAATATTCTGATCATTTTCACTCCGCTGGGACTTTTTTTTTTTTTTTAGCACAGTTTATTCAGAAAGCAGCTCATGACTCAGTCTGTGCATCATACATTTTCCACAGAGCTCAAGTCTCATGTTTTCTGCTCAGCTTGTGGAAATGAGTTTAAGCTGCAGTTTGTTTTATTCTCCTGTTATTCTTTCTTTCTTTCTTTCTTTTATTTCTTTCTTTCTTTCTCCAGCACAAACTCCATAGTCGCCTGTGGACCTTAAACGCATCAGAGGCCTCTCTCTCTCTCTCTCTCTCTCTCTCTGCTCACACAAGGACTGTAGAGTCTCTTTCTTCTCTCCATCTCTGTCCTCTCTTTTGTTGTTTTGTCGTGTCTCGGTTTGATTACTTTTTTCCGTTTTACAGTCTCCTCAAGAATGATGTTCATGTTGAACGACTCTGAAGCAAACGTCCAGTGGCAGAGCAGGAATTCATTCCTTTTATTTGGCGTGGTGGAAAGTTAGGGTGTGGATGTGTGTGTGTATTGTGCCTGAATGTCATGCTGGGAACTAAAGCTTGCATCTGGGCCACTGATTGATGTTAGCTTCTCTTTTTTTTTAGCCATGCTAGTGGCGTGACTCTAGGTACGGCAGTATTGGTCGGTCTATCACTTCCAGGTCCAGACTAGAATATTTCAACAACTTGCAGTGAAATTATGTACAGATACTAGAATACTACTGACTTATGATCCTCTGATTCACCACCAGCAGACTGATATTTTTGCTTGTACTGAAATATCTTGGCAACTAAGATAAGATAAGATAAGATAAGATAAGATAAGTTGTGCCTTTATTAATCCTCCATAGAGGAAATTCAAATTTGAAACAGCAGTACGAAAGAAAAACAGCACAAGAGGAAAATGTGATAAGAAATAGAATAACAATAGAAACAGAATCTTAAATAAATAAGATCAAATAGAGATACTATATACAATATAAAGAATGTACTGTGGTTCACATAATGCACCTTGAACACACCTTAAGAGCTTGTGCCGCTGTGTCCCTTTAGAAAAAGAAATGTCCTTTTCTTTACTCTCGTTTTCCTCACTATCGTTATTGTACTTGTACAATTGTACATGACCTTCGCAGTAAAATAAAAACGACAGGCTTCAGTAAATATTTTAAAAATGCTTAAACATAAGGCAAACACATTATGTTTGACCATACTTAAGGTCATCTGCAGCCTCAGTTGTACTTTTCTGTTAGCGTCATCACTGTGGTGACCAATCAGTCAAAACAGCTGTTTACCTTTTACCTTGTTTACCTTACCTGTTCCTGTACCTCTTGTTGTTGCTGTGCAGAGGTTGTAAAAGTTGATGCTGTGAATATTAGAAACATTTAAACGCATTAATGTGTAACTCCAGCTGGACTTCCTGGATCGTGTTTCAGGTCTCACCGGTACCTTAAACACACCAGCACTAACCCCCTGTGTAGATTTAACACAGGGCTGTTTTCACTGTGAATGCAACGCAGTCTCGTTAAAACTGTAACCCCAGTCTAATCTAATCTTAGCCAAGTGTTTAACCTCGACTGTACGGGATTCTTAAGGAGCTACGTAAGAGCAGCAATACATCTCAAGTGAAATCACCAAGCTGTGTTTGTAACTGCAGCGACTGACACCTTGTTTCCCGCTAATATGATCGTGATGACACCGATGAACTTTGATGAACATTATAGGCCAGGAAGTAGTTTGTCCCTGTGTCTCTCACACGTGTGATACCTCAGATGTCATAACTTAATTATGAGTCAACAAATAAACTTTTTATTGCCATGTGCAAAAGATGTGAGAGTCTTTGGTGATTAGAAACCAGATTGTTGGTGAGATCTGATTGGTTACAGAAAACACCTGAGGTCAGCTGATCACAAGAAGTGAATGGGAGAGGCGTAGAGATGGACTTCCTGCCTGAACGTACGCCGAAACTCTGTGATGTTCTTAGTCCCTCAGTGAATGGGCAGAGTCCATGATACAGTACGTGGGTTTGAATCATTCACCGGGTTGAACGTCACAGTTACTATTGTTCCCACAAAACCATGACATTGAACGGAAACCACACTCACTTCAACTTAATGTGCGATGTTCTTGAAGTCAGTGATTCAGTGAGGGTTTCTGCTGTGTCAGCCTCTTGTTGTGTCACAGGGAGTAGGTTTTATTGGAGAATCAGAACTGAGTCTGGATGTCCCGATAAGGGAGCCTTTGTGAGGTTTATTTTAATTTCAACCTTTTATTTTGTCCGTGGAGAACAAATTGTCTTCTGACAATGGTCAAGTCTCACATTCTGAGCCGTAACCTTTAGCTGCTAAACCAGCACCACTTCATCAATGCACTTCTGTCAGAGTGTCAGAGCTGTGGGTGGACAGTGACTGTGAACGTCTGTCTGCGCTCAAACACAAGACGTTAAGCTAAAGACATTACAGTGGGAGTTTAAGATTTTTACTGTTGCTACAGAGCCTACGGCTACAGAAATAGTTCTGGGAAATATGCTTCACTGTCTCTCTGACTGTTAGATATCACTCACATGTGTGTACAGTGAATATGAAGCTACAGCCAGCAGCTTAGCTTAGCTTAAAGACTGGGAACAGAGGGGAAACAGCTAGCCTGGTAGCTAGCTACCACCAATTCCCACCAACCAGCTCTTCTAAAGCTTGTTGATTAATATGTAACATCTGAAGGATGAACTGAACTACTGTATAATAATACTTTTGGTTTTACATGTGGTGACTGTGAGAGGAAGTTGTTTTCAGGTGTTTTCTTACCTTTAGCAGAGCCAGACTAGCAGGTTCCCCCTGCTGATGCTAACCAGCCTCTAGCTAGCTTATCTTGTCAATTATCTCAACATGTACTTGATGTATTGGTACAAAATTTGGTATAGATGTTTATACTTCCCAGACAATGAATTATAACAACTTTGGTCGATCCTCAGATTTTTCATCTAGCGCCATCATCTGGTCAAAAGTTTGATTTGTTCACTTACTTTTTCCTTATGGAAAAAATACATGCAAAACTAATTACGTTCCCAGCCACCGTAACATTGTCATTGTGAGGCAGCTGACATGCTAGCATTAGCATTTAGCTTAAAGGACTGTTGTGCCTAAGCACAGCATCACATAACTGCTAGCATGGCTACAAGTCAGGGCTACGCAAACATCCTCTGACGCAGTGCGAGCAGAGCCGATCACAAATCATCTTGAAGGAACGTTTAACTTTAAAATGTTGATTGACGCGTTCTCTTGCTTCCCGGTTTTCCATGATGTATTTTTATGACGTCACCAAGACATAAAAAAGAATAACATGCAGTAGGTGACAGCCACTGCTGTTTTTCATGTTCCTTTCCTACACTGTGCAGGTCGTGATGAAAACTTTACTGCTGCAGGGTTTATTTATTATCTATTTCCTTCAAACACTTTCATCGGCAAAGAATACACATGTCATATCTTCATGTTCCTTGCAACCTCAGCCGTCATGTAACAATCACCAACAGTGCAGCATTGTGAAAGAAAGCTGCAAACACAAACATTGCATTTCCTTAGTGTTTGGATCCTGCTGTGGAAGAACCCCCGCTGTTCTCAGTATGAATGAACACTGCGGGCGTTAATGGCTGTTCCCGAGTGTGTGTATGTGTGTGTGTGTGTATGTGTGTGTGTGTGTGTGTGTGTGTGTGTGTGTGTGTGTGTGTGTGTGTGTAAACCTCCCTCCCGTTTTTGCAACGCTGCCAGGCAATTACTGTCACTAACAATAATTCCTCATGAAACTTCCGTGAATAAATAAGGGATAAATAATGTTCATTAACGTCTACTGAAAACCTCTGGCGGTCAACAACAGGAAGTCAGATCTGGAGCGTCTGTTGTTTACCTGTGAAAGGTCTGTTTGTCCTCAGGAAAGAGGTTTCCCCCGAGACTTTGAGTCCTGGCGTTTAATCTGAGAACCAGGGGACTGAATGTCACAAATGAAATCCCACACTGACTTATAACATCTCTCCTTGTGAGTTTATTTTGTCTATTATTTAAAAATAAAAAAGCTGAAGTTAACCCTAATGTTTGATAGTTAATGCTTAAGCTAAGAGCAAATCATTTAACTTGCTCTAGTTAAACTACTCCTACATCAGGGCCTGCGTTAATCAAGCACCTCAGAAATATTCTCCTACAGACACACTGAAAGTTGCTCTAAAGAGTTAGTGATGAGACTTAAACACTGGAAGATGACTTATTGAAGAGTGTGACGTCGCTGTCACATGAGGGAAGGATACGTCATGACTGATAAGACCCTGAACATGAGTTTCTGCCCGTCCTGACTAAAATGCAACGCCGACCTTTAAGAAAGTAGAAATTATTTTACTCCTAGGCCTAAAAGTAAAAAAGTTAGTTCGCTTAACATCTACCAAATGCGTCTCATAACCAGTTTATTTTAAATGCAGTTTGTTATAAACTCTATAATCTGAAAAGCTTCCCCTGTTTGTTTCACAGTCCTCGATTGTTTCCAGCTGGCAGAGGATAGAGATCAGTGTTTCCTTTATGAAAAGCAGCCATTCACAGCTCAGCCTGCTGTCTCATGTTCACAATGTTTCAGCTCCACAACGACTGCCAGCGCCGGAGCCGCGGCCTCCGTGTTCGTTATGTAACAGACTCCATTCACTTCACCGTGACGTCCGTGTGTGTTCATTGTTGTGCTAAGGTGTGCGCAGATCCCTCATACCTCCACTTCAACAACAACACACACGCTTATCCAGAATACCGGTTTCCTTTTAAAGAACATATAACACACACAATGTGGCCATTTGGCCGCAGAATAGAGTTACAGGAGCTGGGAGAGGCATTGTGTGTCAGTGTGTGTGTCAGTGTGTGTGTGTGTGTGTGTGTGTGTGTGTGTGTGTGTGTGTGAGAGAGAGAGAGAGAGAGAGAAGTCAGTGGTGGCAGGTTTAACCTGATCTATCAGGTAGCAAAGGAGGATGCCTCTCTGGTGCATGTCACACAAAGACACCCCCCCACTCCCCCACATCCCACCGCCCCCACCCACACGCCACACCGCACAGCACCCTCACCCACACACACACACACACACACACACACACATTTGCATTGCTGTACTTAAAGTCCAGTTTTCTCTTCCACTTTCCCACAGTCACCTTCCTGTGTTCACACCGTCTGAAGTATCTCACACCTGGACTCCATGAGCCAGAGGTGGAGGTGAAGCATTCGTCAACATGTAAAAGCCCTGCAATGAAAAATGTAACTTCAAGCAGCTGTAATCAATATTTTTTATACTAACAATGAATGAAATGACAGCGCAGCTCCTCTCGGCTTCACAGAGCTTTACAGTGAGTTTCAGTTCATTGTCTGTCTGACTGGACACAACTTTACTGAATGATATTCAAACCGACACCACTCTCATATTTGTACGGTGAAAGGTGAAGCTACAGCTGGTTGTCTTATAGCTCTGCAGAAAGACTGGACACAGCGAAAAGTCAGACACACGAAAACTACAACATTTAATTTAAAGTATTTTTTTAAGTACAGTTGTGATGTAACAGCAGCAGACAGATGTTGTTTGTTCTTTGAGCTAAACTAAGCTCACCAGCTCCTGATGGTATGGCTTCATATTTATCGTGTCAATCTTCTCATAAATGTATAAACTATTCCTTCAAAATAAAGTTCTGTGGGTTTGAACAGCTTCTTTTTTTCCATAAATCTAAACCAAATCCTGAATCTGATCTTAAACCCAACTCTAACTCCTAAACCCAAACCCCTAACCTGAGTGTCTGTCCGAAGCACATACGTGTTCTTCCCTTTCCCAGCCCTCTTCCGTCTCAGACACACTGGAGCTCAACAGTGATCTCTGGCTGGTTTGCCTGAAGCTGCTTGTTCTGTACAGCCAAAAAAAAAAAACACGTGCTGATGCAGCAAGAACTGAGTTTAATACAAAGTGACATGAGCGTCCAGTGAAAGAAAAGAGTTGAGCTGCTCCGAAAACATTTGAAAACCTGATCCAACATTAATTAAATGATCATTTATATTAAAAAAAACCAATGTATATAGCTTAATACATGCTCTCAATAATGTTAGACTTATTCAGTTAGTTGGAATTTGGGTCATTTTCATTTCAAATACGTGATTGTGCACGTCTGAATGGGCCTGACGATAAAGAGTAGTTGTCACAAAATACATGTAAATCTCATATAACCTCAACTTTGACTGTACGTTAAAGCAATCACAATATAAATAATTGTCCGCTGCATTCAGATTTTTAATTGGTGCATGAGTCAGGCGGGGGAAAGAGAAAGAAAAAGAAGAAGAAGATCTTTGTGATGATAGCGCACGGACTGTGGTTTTATGATTTGGCATGGAGATTGACAGTTGGCATGTCAAGTATTTGTTTGATTTCCAGAAAGAGGGTGTTGCCGTGTCTGTTATCGTGGCGGGGTTTCCTCCACTTAATGAGAAGTGGCAGAGAGTAAAAGCCGTAGTTTATTAAAAGTAAGATATGACAACATTAAACATGTAACTCAAAGTTATGGTAGTATTCATAAAACAGGCTGTGGGTCCTTGTTTTCTACCCTACCAGGTAGTCGACTGCATACACCTGGTGCAATCACCTGATTTTGTTATTGAGAGCAGGTGTGACAGGTGTTGGCACAGAGAGAAGTGAGTTGTTCTAACCATGAAAATGAACCATCAAAAACCAACAAAGCGGCAGCAGCTTGCGTAAAACATCCATCACTGTGCTAATCCTGGCCGATCCGCACTTGCATAATACTATTGTGTATTTATGCGACATTCCTATCAGTACGTAGGAAACTGGAATGAGGTTTCTGTACGACTGAAAATCCTCTCGTCGGTGTCGGCTAAAACACTTGAGAGAACAATGCAGTAATGCTAGTCCCTTGCCAAAACTGAAACCTTGACTCAGCCTCTGATCATGCAGCTGATTTATAGCTGTAATTGTTACAAAGCGATGACAAATAACAATGAACAAATTACAGTTAATATGAAAAGGTGATCGTGCATATAGATAAACATCACACTCATATAACTCACACCTTCAGCGGGAATTCAGCAGATGTTTTTTGTTGTTTATGGTTCAGTCAGGCATATAAAAGTATCATTTGTTTTGCCTTGTTTTGACACATCAGATCCTAATCCACACGTTTTATATGCACAGGAAACAAGATGCATTGACAGTTCACTCTGCTGTTTGATTTGATCTGGATTCAAACCAGGAAGTTGTTTAACTGCCAAAAATAATCCATCAAAGAAATTATTCATAATTATCCTTAATGACACCAGTAGCTCAACTGCTCCATGTTCTCTGCCCAAAATATTCCCATAGTATAGAGCGTATTATTAAATGAAAATAAAGGGGGGGGCAACTTTTTCTCCAGGGTGAAAGGAAACAACTTCAGTAAACTGAAGTGTTACAGTCCTTACAGTATCTCGCTTGTTTAACTAAAGCTGTCAAATAAATGTAGTGTACTGTGAATAATATACAAGTACCTCAAATTGTACTTAAGTAAAGTACTTAGAGTAAATGTTCTTAATTACTTTCCAGCACGGTTAATACAATTATGTAGCCTCCAGCGTACATGGAGGCTATTTTAGTATTGTACACCTGCCCAACCGGGTAAAACTTCTGAATTGCTGTGCGAAAGCAAAGGGGGAACTTCTTAAAAGGTTAATATCGAAAAGGTAAATGACTAACTAAAGCACCACAGCCACATAAAAGACTACTACAATGAAATAATAAAGTCTAAACGTGTCTCTACAACAACTAATCCTCCATTGTCTCACTGCTCATGACTGAGCGCCAGTGTCTGATGACATTAGAATCTATACGACATTTTAAATTGGTTATGAAATGACAAGCTAACACTGGAAATGATAAGGCATGCTATCAGCTAGCTAACATTAGTTAGCTAAACTGAAACTTTAGGCTAACGTCAGTTAATGCAGATGCTAGCCACCGATGGAGAGAGGGGCAGGTAGGCAAAACTTTCAGCTAACATCAAGGTGAAGAAATGGTATGGTCCACTTTAGGGGTGTCTGAAATCGTATAACAAGAGTCTTCCAGGCATGAATATGGGAAATATACTGTAACTACAATTGCAGTTTAGTAGGATATATAAATGTTTCAACCCCCCTGAGCTGCTGTTTTTATCTCTTTTGGGGGGCTCCAAGTCTTAATCAGGGGGGGTCCGACTCCCGCAATCCCCTCCATAATTCAAACCCTGCCATAGTGGCCAATTTCAAACTCTTACGACATTGTTCTCTAAATGATCTCAGCTGTCCGCATACTTTTGTGTTTTGCTCCAGGGCTGTTTTCTGCTGGTTTGGGTTATAGGCCTCTTGGTTCCAGTGAAGGGGAAATGTTACTGCTCCAGCATACAGTGATATTTTAGACAATAATGCACTTTGTGACAAGAGTTTGCAGAAGGTCGGTTCCTATTTCAACATTGCAAAACCACAAAACCAGCTCCATACAGAAACGGTTTCCCCAGTTTGGTGTGGAAGAACTTGACTGGGCTGCACAGAGCCCCAACTTCAACCCCACTCAACACCTTTGGGGGGCGAACTGGAATAATCTGACGTTCACAGTCACTTCAAGCTGTGATTGGCTGGTTGTTTAGAAGTTAAAAGGTAAATTCTCTCTTTTTACACAGTTGTTTTCACACGATAAGATCTATGAAGACGTGACCCTTCGTAGCCATCGAAGACCGAACCGAAATGAGACGGCCTGGCCTATGGAGAACTTTCACTTTTGCATCACCAGCTGTGCCCCGAAATCCTAGTAGTGACACAACCAGTCTTCAAACTCAGCCCGCCAAGGATGCAGCCCGTGAATATGGACACAGCTTCAGTTGGACTTGCTAGACCTTAGCTAAAAAGCCGAAAAATGTTGTCAGGGTGATTCCAAACCAGTTTTATTCTGTGTTCGCTGACATGCTAACAACATATTTTAAACCCTGCCTTTGCTGCACCACACAAGTATTTTCACGGTAACATGCAGTCAGCGTTAACTGGCCCTCACTTGCTTACTCTTGCGCTCTCTCTCTCATTTCTACCTTTCATCCATCATGTTGTCGAAGTCTGTACGATCCTGACTCATTGGTTTCAGTCAACTTTGGTGTTGTATGCATATAAGCCTGGAGGTTGTGTCCATTACGACGGCTATGACTCATCAAGGTGACCTCCCCACGGCACAGCTGCTGACTCACCTCAAACATGCGATCATGAATATGAAAGTTACGCACCTGTTATGCCAACAGGAAACCATGCCTAATTAGGTCGCACATTCCATTAGTTTCAGATAATTATTGAGTTTGTTGGATGTTTTCTTCTGTATGGTTCTGTAGCTGATACCACTGTAGTTCTTGTCAAAGCTAAGATTAAAGCGAGTGGCTGGCAGGTGTCCACAATCCTCTGTCTTACATTAGCAGGGTCATCTGGTTCACATGAGCAGATATAGATCAACGATAAAAAAACAAGTTCAAAAACAGTCATGCTAAAGAAAAACACATTAACATACATCAGCCAGTCACTGATTGACATGTGATCTGTAGTTTAACGTGTGGTGAAGACACATGACCGTAACCTTTTGTTTGCACTTGAGACGTCAAGAAAATATTAAAAACTAGAACCACCAGTTTGACTGACACTGAAGCACAACGTATGAATGAGCAGAGAGAGTTCAAGGAACCGTGGGAGTTTGAAACAATAGAACAATTAAAATAATTAGATGCGTAATTTCTAATCGGAAGTCTATCTTTTGTGTGGCTTTGCTGTGGCTGATGTTTTCAGCATGAGGGCAGAATGCCAACTAAAGGTCCAGCATGATTCCTTCTTTTCTTTCCATCCACCTCATGACCTGGACAACACAGTGTGCAAACGAATCATAAGTGTCGGGCTTTGCTCTGTGCAAAAGCAGCCTGTTTACTTATTTAAATACCACATAGTCGTGGAGTACTAACAACGCAGAGGTGTTTGGTCTTAGCACCATACACCTCACCCTACTGAGTAAATATCAAGTCACACATGAACATGAACTCCTCACGGATGTTTACGACCGGTTGCGGACATCGTTCCTCTTCAACTTGAAAAGTGAAATCATACCTGTAGAGAACTTGTCACTTTCTAATAAGGCAGCATTTATAAAGCGTTTATATGGTGAAAGTATTTACTTTATTAACGGTTAATACATCTTTCCTAATGCTTTGTAGGTCAGTTATAATTGTTATAATTGTAATGTATTGTCATAATTAATAAGAGCAATTTTTGAGTTGCCAGATTGTGGAAAATCGTTGTTGAGCACAACTCTTGTCTTTTTAACTCTTTAATCTATAAGGGACCTTTATTTTTAACTGCTACTTATTTACAACTGCAGACTTACTATTATATAACCATTTATTCACGTATATATAGAGTTTTACCAGCTATTGATAAATGTGCGAAACTAAATGTAGAGAGAACAACACAGTAAATATGAAATGTTTGAATAAAGACTCTCCTGCATCAGTGTTTCCTGTTTGCAGTTAATGTTTTGGTAAAACATGGTGTTTCTGTTCAGTAATAATGCAGTTCATAACATGAACAAGTACTGAGGCTTTCACTCTTTCTAATAACTCATCAGGTCTGCAGTTATAAATGTTTTAATGACATTAATAAAGGATCCTGGGTTTCTCAGTTTCTAATGAGCAATTAGTAAAACTCAGTATATTATGAAGACACTGTGACTGTTCGACCCATTAACTCCCCATTAACACAGAAAACCATTTAGGACAAGACGAAATCAGATACATTCTTCATTCATCTATTAATTTTGTCACGTTTCCCGCGGGAGCAGAGGCAGAGATGATGAATCCTCCTCTGTCTCCTTCAAACGTCTCCTTCTGTTTCTCTGACATCCGTACAGGAAATTTACAGAGCACGCTAGGGTAATATTTTCAAGTGGGCACTTCTTTTCCGAAGAAATTCCTACAAAGAAACTTGATATCGAAAAGAAAATTCTTAGGAAGAGTTCCCGGGAAGGACTACAAACTAATTACAGGGAAACAGGAGATAGCTTTTATTATTATTGCCCTGCTATTGCTTTTTGCTCTCACATGACACCTTTTGTAGTTTAGGAAAAGCACAGTAGTAGACTTACCTTTGAATTTTGAAGTAATTCTCAAAACCATGGGTCTTCGATTTCAGACAAAAGTAATAAAGTAAAGGCAGCTTCTAATTTCCAGCCATCACCTTTTTGTCCCATTATCACTGACACTTTGGGACTAACAGATTTTTATAAGCTGTAATAGCAACGTTAGCTCCACAAGTTGAATTTTATGTTAAAGTTGTCCCTGCTTTACTTTTTAATGTTTGCAGCTGACCTGTGTTCAAGTAAAAACCCTGTTAAAGATGTCTTTAAAGTAAAAACCATGTAAAACAAAAAAAAACAAAAAACATCTTGAATATGCTCTTGGCTACCGCTAAAAGACTGAGGCTAAAGCTAACAGCTGAGGCTAAAGCTAACAGGCCCTCAGCAGTTGATGATCTATGTGGAGGATTTTGAAATAAAGAGATATCACTTTTCTTGCATTGCATTGTAGAGTATTGCAAGTATGATGTGTGAAAAGGTAAATTTTATTTTATTTTGCTTAGCCAACCTTTTAGCTTGTTCATGTTTTCAGACAGTAGCTATTTTGTTTCACTTTTAAAATCAAGAGAAAATGCTCTTGTTTGTCTGATTGGTGAATGTAATGCAATCCCATATATTATAAGTTTGGCTGGAGTTTCTTGGGGGGAAAACTTCAACCCAATGAAGAGCGGGACACACATGCTAACGTTAGCCCACAGGCTACTCTTAGCATCCAGAACAAGGTGTTTATACTGTATATAATAACCCCACAAAATAGTGCAATATGAAATTCCTGAGGGTAGTCTTGCTGGTGCTAAGCTACTGTAGTTAGCTGCACATGCTAATGTTTGCTAACATCAAGGCAAATAGTGTTTATTCTTTCCTATAATATGCAATTAATTTAATAACTGCTCAGTCGGTGTGACTTTCTATTCTCCCTTTGACAAATTCAGTAACAAGGGAAAGTGACACTGAAAATTTTACTGAAGTCTTACGCAGCTACAAATATCAAATCTAACAACATGATTTAACAATTAAGGTGACAAAGACGAATAAAAACAGGAGGGAACAATCGGTCTACGGTGCATCCTGTCGGCTCTAAGGTGCTTTGCATGTCTCAGACTGCGGGTTCAAACTGTTGGTGACCTCAGTTGCGTTTCTCTTCCTTCTGCTCTGACTTCCCCCGATCCTGTTGTTGTCTATTGTGTGGTGAAACTCACAGGGGAATTAATCTGTCCCAAAGCCAGGCCAGGATGTTAAACATAGGCTCTGGAGGTCTTTGATACTCTGATGGATCTGCTCACCTCAGATATCTCTACAACTATTCAAATGATTGCAATGAGTCTTTGATTGCATGTTCAGCATCTTCACACTGTAGACTATAATAGAGTTTTAATTTGATCTTGGCCTGAATAATGTGTATCTTTGAGATTCAGCAAACACGTTTTACAGAATAACAGACTGTATTGTGGTAATACTGCAGATGTCGTCCAGTTTATAGTCATAAATATGTCTTGCTTGTCTTCTTCCTCAAACTTCCAGGTCACTGAATGTGCCGTCCCAAAGGGAAAATATATAATATCATAATAAACCTAGAACATATGCACATAAATTATTAAATCAAGAGCATTATTTATTAAATTATGAACACAAATTAGTTTTTTCTTCTCTTTTCTCTTTCGTTCTTTTTTGTGTTTAGTGCCAATTCTCAAATGTTTGCATGCTAAGCTAATATGATGAACACTGTAGACATTATATATACATTATCTGCTAAATATGAACATGTTAGCTTTGTCACTGTCAGCATGTTAGCATGCCGATGTTAGCTTTTAGGGCAGCAGCAGTTATACCATGGCATCATCACTAAACTGACAAATTACATGAATGTCTCCTGACGTCAGCAGTTCTTTCTGCAAAGTGTCAGTTGTGACTGAAGGTAAATGAAAGAGTAACGCAATAATAGCTGTGGGATTACTTTGAATACACTAAGATTTATCCACCTGCTGTTCTGTCCTGTAATTCAATACATGTATTAAGCCATTAAGCCATGGGATATTTGCCAGCGTGAACAATAAGTGGCTGCACCTAAATCACTTGATTTAGAAAAATCAAAATGTCTCAGAAATTGTTTATATACATAATAATACACACAGTATATAGAGAAATGAATAATATATAGAAAATATGGGAATATCCTTCTAAATATCTTTTATTAAAGGGCAAAGAGATGTTTTTTTGAATTGTTTCGATGCATAAATGAAGGTATGAAGGTCTCATCTGCACCTCACATCGATCAGACACTTATACAGGTCATTTGAAATGATTAAATAATTAAATTAAATAATTAGCACACTGGAGGAGTTTCAGTCTTGTGCTGTTGTTGAGCAACAAAACAACTATAATACAAGTTGAGGCTGTAATCTCTGTGCCGGATAATTACTTGATCCCTGTGTGGCAGATGGAGGTGTCTGTGTGTGTCTGTTCCCTATGATGTCCCTGTCAGTCGTGTCTGTTTCCCAAAATTTAAAACGTGTTCTACAAATAAATGTGTTTGATACTTTTAAACTTTGACTGACGTGTAAATCTGATCTTTGCAGTTTATTCTTCTGTAGCATCTGTTGAAGTGAAGGAAGGAAAAAAAAGCCTTTTCCTTCTTTATCTTTGATCAATAAATGAAAGAAAGAATTAAAGTGATGATTTTATGTTTCAAGAGGGAGACAAGACAACCACAGACAGTATGAGTAAGACCGGAAGTAAGCCTTCAAAATAAAAGCATTTGATTTGTTGCGCTTGGAAACAACAGCTAGCAGAGCAATGAACAAGCTCTAATGTTGAAGTTCTATAATAAACATGGGTTTTCATTCTGTGTAAAAGACATGATGGGTTACACAGGTGCAGAGATAATAAAAGGAAGTGTCGTATGAGGTAAATTAAGTGAGATCACGCTCATTACCTGTATCTAAAATTACTAGAAACTTCTCAGTAGAGTTGTAAAATAAAGCATTTCTATTATCAGCTGTAGGAATGAATTTTTTTACCAGTGCACCAATATAAACACACTCTGCATTTGAAGTAAAAGTGCAATAGTATTGTCAGCAAAATGTAGTTAAAATCGAAGTAAAAGTACTTGTTCCACAGTAAAATGTCCCTCTGAGGTATATATGTTATCATATATGACATTATTAGATTGTTGGCACTGATGCATTCATGTGTAAGTAGCAGTTCACTGTTGTTTTAGGAATACAATTAGGTAATTAAGTCTAGTGCTTCTCAAGCCAAGGGACAGACCTCTCACAAGAAAAATATATGAGGAATTACAAGCCACAAATGTTGAGGAACTTTGGTTTAACTATGCTTTTTATTTTTATAAGCTTATCATGTTTTTTTTGGTTTGTTTTTTTTACATAAATCTTAATCTTAAAAGTAACTATTAGCAAACTATAGCTGTCAAATAAATGTCGGGGATCATTCAAGATATTCATGTTACAGAGTAAAAGTAAATAGTGGCAGAAAAAGAGAATAAAGTTCAGTAAAGTACAAGTATCTCAATGTTGTAGTAAAGTTGACTTTCTCACGGGGCTTTATTTTGAAATGTCTGACCAGAAGAAGCCTACCTGTTGTGAGCTGGTTGGCTTGACAACGGAGGGACAGGTTGTGGAGGAGGAGGAGGAGGAGGAGCCTGACCATGCTGGAGACCAATGACAGGACAGGTAGTAACAGGTGAGCAGGAGACGCGCGCGCGCGCACACACACACACACACACACACAGAGGGAAAGAAGAGGTGGCCGCGGCGCTGAAAAGGCTCCTGGGACTTCAGGTCCTGTCTGACATGACGGGGAATTAGAGAAGCGAGGACCATTTGACCGTCCGGGAGGAAACCGCTGCTGATCTGGATTATTACCGCGACTAAAACCCGGAGGACAGAAAAGAAAACACTTTAAAAAAATATATCCGTGTAGCAAGTGTCTGTGGTCAGTTAGTGCGACTTGAGATAATTTACATTAGATTTTTAAAGTGTCACAGCAGCTGCAGTTTTGCTGTACGTGCTTGTGTTTGTAGCGTTGGTTGGACCTCATGGTAGATTATTGATCTGTTGTCGATCACCGGCCCAAAGGATCTGATCCAGCGTCTGTTTTCCTCTAAATGGCAGTTTCTTCTTTGTTGTTGGGCCACAATGTTTCTGCAGCAGCAGAGCAGTAGTTTGGCAGTGGAGGGTTGTTTATCCTTTCATAACCCATCAGAGGATTGTTAGGGGTGTTTACTGTGAGGGGTTTTTATAAGAGTTGCCAAATTAATCCCAGAATTATTGCTGACTACACGAGCACCATGATCAGCTCGGAGGGCCTGCGGCCGAGCACGAACGGCAGGAAGCCGCTGGGCAAGCTCGCCTCCCGGCTGGAGGAGGTGAAGTCCCCGTGGCGACATGTCTCCACGCTGGAGCTGAGCCACAACGAGGCGGCCCGGCTGGCGACGGACGCCCTGCTGGAGCAGGGGGAGAAGGAGTACCGCAGGGTCCTGGCCGAGGAGCGGGAGCTCAACTTCCTCTCCCCGCTGGAGATTCGCTACATCACCCAGCATGTGGCCAAAACCGGCGGCTGCGAGAGCAACGGCACCGGCCCCAACGACCGGGACTTTGGGGACGGAGACGCCGTGTCCGAGCTCACCTCCGGGACTTACTTCCCTATGATGTCCGACGAGGAGCCGCCGATGCTGGAGCTCGGCTGGCCGGACTCCCCGGCGAGATACGGACCGTCGGAGACTCAGATCTACTTCCAGAGGGACAAGTCTCATAACGTCAAAGACCTCATCAGGTCCCTGATCAACAAGGCTAAAAAGGTAAGAGGACACCCGGGTTCACACTGTGGGTCTGTGACACACATGACAATTTAATTCATTATCAGTTCATTAAATAAAAAAAAACAACAAAAAGAAGCTTTTTAAGTACAAAAGAAATAGTTTTTATGTTCAGCGTAAAGAGGTTAGTCAGACACTATATGACATGTGCACTCATTAACTTATATAATAATGATCTAACATTTAATCTTCTTTAAGCCAACTGTGCTTGGCCTCATTACTGTTTATAGTGCAGCTAAATAACCACTAATCAATCCATTAATCAGAGGTCAGTCTGTTGTTAGCCTGGTTGACATGGCTGGAGGTCAAGGGGCAGCAGGGGAGGGGGGGTCCTCAGGTAAAGGTCCACAACATTACCATCCACCAGATGTTAGAGCAGCTGCATGATGCATGGAGGTGGTTATGTAAATGAAAATCCATCATAAATTCACTTTACATTCTGTCACAGCTGATGCAAAGATAAAGAGTTGAATAGTTTTGTTTGGTTTGAGCTTCATGTGCAGAAAGAGCAAACAAAACATTTTAAAATGTATTATTCAATAATAATAATGAATAATGTATTAATAAAGTTTAAATAACAGCTTTAAAGCCATTTCAGTGAACTAGGAGACATGTTGTATCCAATAGTATAATCTTTAATCTTTAAATGTAATTTAACAATTTTTTGTGGGAAATTCAAAATGTTAATTCAAAGCAGAGTATTTTTATACATATATATATATATATATATATATATATATATAAACCTGCCTGGAGGGGATCTTAAATCATATCTGATATAAATCATTATTCATGAACAGAAACATGTTGGTGTCTGTTTCCTGATAAACAACATGGTGAGGAGCTGGTTGTTTCCCGCTGTCAGCTGGGTGTTTTTTGTTTTCCGTCCCTCTCACCTGAGTGCATCATTTCTGCCTCCAGTGGTTTCCGCTTGGTTTGCTTACAAACAAATGCAGCAGGGCTGAAGAATGCGCCCACCCCCCCCGCCTCCGACCTGCAGTGTTTTGAAGTCAGACTCTTATCTGGCTCTGAGCACTGAGGCCGGCAGCTCACTCTGTCACTCATTCAGCGGCTGACCTCGGCTCGCGGGTCAGAGGAGTTTGACTCTCTGATCTCCGTCTTCGTGGTGGACATGAGCACAGGTGGATTATGAGTCAATGGGCCCCTGGACTCAGACATGTGAAAAGCCCCCCACCCTTCTTTTACAGGTGCAAGACACCCAGACTGACAGAGACTCTGTGGGTGTTTTGTATCTACCTGTAGTCGGTTTTTGTCTCTTTGTGGTTGTTCAGCTTCTCTGCAGTTGTTTTGTGTCTCGTTTGCAAATCTTAGTGGTCACTTTTTTTTGACTTGTTGCAGTGTTGTTTGTGTCTTTATGGCTGTTTTTACATTTCTTTTGTGGTTGTTTTAAGCTTCTCTGTGGTTGTTTTGTGGCTCATTGTTGTTGTTTTTTTGTGTGTCTTTTTGGCTGTTTTCCATCTCTCTGTGTCTCTGTAGTTGTTTGGTGTCTGTTTCTAGTCATTTTGCACAACTTTTTAGTCACTTTATGTCTCTTTGTGATTGTATTTGTTTATTTACGGTTGTTTTGTGTCTCTTTGTGGTTGTTTTTGTTTATTTAGGGTTGTTTTGTGTCTCTTTGTGGTTGTTCGTGTCTCTTTGTGGTTGTTTTGTGTCTCTTTGTGGTTGTTTGTGTCTCTTTGTGGTTGTTCTGTGTCTCTTTGTAGTCCCATTTGTCTCTTTGGTCTGTGCCCTTTAGTTCCGTTCGGTAACACATCCATTACACTCACTGCCACTTTGGAATCTGTAGAAATAAAATGAAAGCACTTAAACATAATAATCATTAACTTGACCCTGATGGCGTTTTGACTCGTTATCAGTTTAATGTAAAACATGGGGTTATAACTTATGACTTAAAGTTCTGAGTTTATCATGAATGTCGTCTCATGATCGCTGGACTAACAGTCAAATAAGGAACAGCTGGTTTATTGAGAGCGAGGCACATGTTGCAGATGAGTCACGTCTCCACAGACTCTTCCTTCTTCTGTGTGTATAAATAGACGGGGTTTATGTGCAGGAGTCTGCTGCTAATAAAAAATAAAAAACCGGAGGAATTGAAACCCGCATCAAATGTTGTGCGGAGACACAAGGAGGTGGAGGAGCCTCGTCCTCTCAGACGCGGCAGTAACACTGACCTCTTTCTCACACGCTTGTGCAGAGTCAGCAGGTGTCAGATCAAATGACACTGTGAGTGCAGTTCATCCTCTGTGTGTCGGCGAGAGCCGGACTTCACCTCACTCGCCGCCGTTCACAAAAAACATATTATAACACATGAACTGGTTGAACTGGTTTCATGTTTTAACCATCACAGGATTCACCTGAAATAAACAGGTGTATTTCCTGCACATGAATGTTTTTCCTGTTGCTTTCACTGACAGCTGATGAAAGTCTCTCTCAAGTGCCTTCAGTCAGTTGAAGTGTGCGTTATTCACTTGCAAACGGTGACATGGCATGTGCATACACGCTCGTAGGCGTGTAGGTATCTCATCGTGTTCTCACACACATTCTTGGTGTACATTAGTACGTTAATGTTGCATAACACACACCGTATGGAGGGCCCTTTCTTTTCTTCTCAGTGCGTATGAAGAGTGTGTTTGTAAAGCGAGACGTTCAGTATTTATGTTGAATTAACGCTGGATTACCGACGGAGCAGAGCGGGCAAATGTCCCCGCCGCCCCCTGAGCTGCAGGGGCCCGAAAAAGCTTCAGTTTTAAGGCAGAGCTCTTCGGGACACGTGTAGATAAAACAAAATCCAGGAAAACTCCAAAGCACTCTCCTTTTATAGATGATTAAAAGCCTTTGTTATCCAGGTTTAATCATGTTAATCCTAAAAACAAACTCTGACACATTTCAGCATCGAAGGCTCGGCGCCACGATCCTGAAGCCTTTTTAATAGTTTAAGAAAAGAGATTTTAAGACCCAGTTTTAATCTGTGCCAGTTGCTTTTTGGTCATTTGATTAGTGAATTTATGTGTTGTGATATTACATTTTGGATATCTGACCTAATAGAAGACCCTGTGTTTGGTTCTAATTTTAACCACCTGTACTTTATATTGTGTTGACGTGGTGCTTCTCCTCATTAACTTATTATTGACACATGAACCGTCTGACGTACAGAAAGCCTGGGGCCGGGTCGTCTGCCTGTAAAGGAGTAGTAGTTGGTTTCTGGGTCTCTGGGTTAAATAAAGCTGCTATGTTGTTTGTTGTTTGTGTGCACTGCACTTTAGGAGAACCTGGAGGCATCTGGAGGGGCCCAACAGAAATGTTTTTTCCCCCCAGGGCGTCAGGGCAGGTTAATCCAGAGAGATTCCTCACAAAACCAGTTGTAGTTTTTTGTAAAGCTATAATTATCTTTTGTTTTGAAAATATTGAGTCAGAAATCCTTGTAGTTAAATCCCTATCTGTTATCTAAACAGTATAATTTTATTGGCTGTAATTTAAAACAATAAATATCACCAGGGTTGCACATAAAGTATTTTCATTGTCGGTGAATCGGCTCTATTTCCAGTTTTCAGTTGTTGTGTTGACATCTTCAAAACCCTGAAGATGTTCAATCTACAGTGATTATAAAACAGAGAGAAGCAACAAATCCTCCCACTCAAGACACTGGGAGCAGAGAGTTTTTAACAGTTAAGAACAGTTGCTTAATAAGTGTCTTAAACGATAAATCAATTATCAGAATTGTTGCAAATTCATTTTCCGTCGATAGACAAATGAATTAGTCACCTAATCATTTCAGTCTACATATTATAACATTAACACATATTACCACAGTGATGTTCACCCCTCTTCCTCTGCTCTGCTCCAGGTGATCGCGCTGGTGATGGACGTGTTCACAGATGTGGACCTGATGTGCGATCTGATGGAGGCGTCCAACAAGCGCAAGGTCCCCGTCTACATCCTGCTGGACGAGAAGCAGCTCAGCTACTTCACGGAGATGTGCTCCGCGCTCGACATCCAGAACTCGCACCTGAGTGTAAGAACAGTCCCGAACACACACTCTGTTTTACTCACTGTAACGTTTCATTTCTCAGGCAAGAGACGCCTGAAAGACAGACACACGGAAATGTAGAAAATAAGCCATTTTTATTTTTAATCAGCGATCCCAGTGCAACTCAACATGAGCCCATCAGCTGCTGTTTTAACTCGGAATAAAACTCTGGTTTGCATCCGCTAATGAGAGAGTTCATGTTAATGAGGACACGCTGGGAGTACGTCCTCATTAAGCCGCTCTGTCTGGTGTTTTTCTCCCATCGGCCCCGCAGATTGTGTGAATCTGAAGATGGCAGCCGTCGTATCACCACTTCTTGTTTGTTCCCTCGTCTGACAACAGACACAGAGAAATGCGTAGATGGAAACAACTGTATTATGAATTTATCAGCGTCACAACACAGTAGAAGTGAAGACGGGGAGTAACTAAGTCTGTGCTGAGTCACAGTCGGCTGCAAAGTTCAGTCCTCTTTAACTTTTCTTTGTGATCAGTCATTTTAAAGCTCCATATTTTCTTCTTCTTCTGTGTTTTATTTAAAGTGTTGATCCATAAGAAGATATGTTTGTGGTTTTAAGAACCAAAAACCATCTCAGTGTAGTTTTACATCTCCTCTCTCAGGCTTCTCTCTGGAGCTCTAGTAACAACAGGTCGGTGAGCCAATCAGAAGAGAGGAGGCTCTGAGCCTCTCTTCTGATTGGCTGACTGTTTTCTGAGTGATCCAATAAAAATATAGCAGATTTCAGGTAAAAACACTCAGAGAAACCAAATCCTGCAAAGGTTTGGATGGTGGGTCCAGGTGGGCGGGGCTTGGTGACTGCTTTGTTGTGACATCACAAAGTTCCAGAAGTCCTGACGGCTGGTTTTAAGGCTCAGTTTCTGAATACAGGCTGTGTGCATTTCTCTGTGGACTGAGGCTTTGATACTTTCACAGTATTAATATAGAAGCTAGAGCTGATCTATAATCACACTACACATGGACACAGACCTTTACACTGGAGGAGCTTTAATTGTGGATGTAGGGATTTTGAGACGACGTCTCAACCGTAAAATAGTGAGTTGGCTCTCTTAGTGTGTGTGTGTGTGTGTGTGTGTGTGTGTGTGTGTGTGGGTGAGAGTGTGAGAGAGTGTTTTGCAACCTCTGCTGTACCGACGTCTCTACACTCAACCTCCAGAAGTCACACCGGGGTGTTAAGAACAGGATTGGAGAGATTGTAGCGTGACATGTAGCAGCCTGTAAAAAAACAAACATGGCAGCGCCGACTAAACACAGAACCACCTTCTGATTCTCTCATTTCTTAAGATCCCAGCGTGTTACTCAAATACCGTG
This sequence comes from Seriola dumerili, assembly GCF_002260705.1. Lineage (NCBI taxonomy): Eukaryota > Metazoa > Chordata > Actinopteri > Carangiformes > Carangidae > Seriola > Seriola dumerili. Next base: position 317,224 of record NW_019174321.1, on the reverse strand, counting down.
TTTCTTCCATGTGCATTTGTTTCTAACGGTGACGCGTGTGTTTCTGTGTTTCCGTGCAGAACATGCGCATTCGCACCGTGTGTGGCGACACGTACTGCACCAAGAGCGGCAAGAAATTCACCGGACAGGTGCTGGAGAAGTTCATGATCATCGACTGTGAAGAGGTCATCGCGGGGTCGTACAGGTGAGCACAGAAAACACACACACACACACACACACACACGTGCTAATCATTAAGCATGTACTTAATTAACCTCCTCAGCGTCTAACCACAGCAACAAGGCCTCGCCTCTCTTTTGGCCAGGTGTGCAGTATTACTTAGATGGAGGCTCCGCCCACCCACGCTCAGGGGCTGGGGGACATTATGTCCTGTCTCTCCACCTTGAAAAGATCCAGTCTATAACTCAAACAACAAAAGTTCCTGAAGGTGTGGGGACTTTTTCTGTGGTTCAGTTGGAGTTTGTCCATTTCTAAACCCCATTTATTTCATATCTCTTTCTTTTCTAAATGCAAAACCCGACCTCCATAACCTGTGTAATACTCCAGGGGCGAAGAGCCTTTGTGTATAAGGAATACTGGGTTGGGGTTATAGTTGAATGTTGTGCTCCTTTTTAACATGGACACGTTCATAATATGAATTCTGTCCATTCGTTAAAAATCCGATAAAAAAAGATCTTTGAGGAAAGAAAAAAGCAAAATGTCACGTCGTTGTCGGAGGTCAGTTTCTGTCGTGGGATCAAATCTGATCGAAACAAACCCACACAGGCTCGTTTCTGAATGGAAAACATCAATAATACCGGAGGATATGTTGTTTTTTTTCTCAACTTTATCTCTGATTTTTTTTTTTTTTTGCATTAAAATGTAGAAATTCTGAAGATTTGAAAGAAAGTTTTTAGTGGCTGTGAAGGGCACAACACATGAAAGTGGTGTGTGTACGTGCAGCTGTTGTGTTTGCTGACATGATGCAGCAGTTTTTGCAGTAATTTAAGAAGGCTTAAGAAAGATCACAGATACAGTGTGTGTGTGTGTGTGTGTGTGTGTGTGTTTAAGAAAGCACACAAATAAAGAGACACATTCAAACTGCTAAAGTAAACAAACAGTCGACACAGCAGACGTGAGTCTGCGGAGCGCTCGCGTTCAGTGGTTTGACATTAACTTTGCATCCCTCCTGATAAGAGGAGTAACAGTGGATTACAGCAGGAAACCGCCTGAGCTCAGCAGCCAAAGTGAGTTTGCAAATGATCTGTGTGTGTGTGTGGAGAGAGAGAGAGAGAGAGCGTGTGACGGAGCTCGTGTCGTGCAGCGGAGAGACCGAGGCGAGGAGCTGCATTTGAAACTGCAATGAAAATACCTGAGTAATACCTGTAATTACAGCCACACGCTCGACATGGGGATGATAACGTGACACCGGCAGATTTCAACGTACAGTAAAATAAAGGAGTTTTAGCAAAAATGATTCTATCTTTTCTTGTGGTTTTCGTGGTTTTCCAGCTTCTGTTACTCGTCACTTTGAGTCTGATTTCAGTTCTGATGAGAAGTTATTAGATCTGTGATTAGATCTATAACATGTCAGAAAGATGAAAGATGCCCGTTTTCATATGTGATATATATTATTATCACTTATTTATCAATAGATACATGTTACTGTCAAACATGACAAACAAACAGCGTCAAAAATCTCAAAGTTCAGCAGCTGGATGCAGCAGATGTTTGATATTTTTGCTTCATAATCGACTAAAGTGATTGATCGATTATCAAAATAGTTTGTCAGTCGACTCAAACTTATATTTGCGGCTTTAATCGAGTCCTGATGGTAAATTTTAACATAAAAAAAAAAGAGTTTTGAAACAGAGATTTTGTTGCAGTTCTGCTGTGAACTGATCCTTGCACTTTGCACTACAGTGTGTGTGTGTGTGCGTGTGTGTGTGTGTGTGTGTGTGTGTGCGTGCAGTGTACCAGTGAAGCTGTAAAACTCTGGGGATTGTAACGACTTACTGTTGCAGAGCAGAGCAGAGGGAGTTTTGATAATGATACTGTTTTTCTGTTTTTTCTCTTCACTCTTCTGCTTCCTGGTGTAACTGTAACTCTCAGCAAACCTGAAGCGAGTCTCAGTCGTAACAGACTGTTAGTTTTTGAGCTTCATGAAACTCACAAATCACATTTACTATGTGACGCTTTAAAGACAGCAGCTTTGGGATTGATGTAAGACATGAACGTAGTGCAGTGTGTGTGAACAGAGAGCAGGTGGAGATGGAGCAGAGGTCTGACACATGCTGGTGTTTAGGGAATATATAGTCGTGATGGGAGATCTTCACAGAAACACCCCGAACATGTCGGCGTGGACGCATTTGTTTTCCTGTTGAAGCTGCGTTTTGTGTGAAGAATTCTACACAGTGACAGAGCAGAGACGTATGAAGATGCTGCTGGGATTATATTTACTTCTCTTCACTTCTGCTGCTTCGTTACGAACCGCCCACGCCTCTCAGACGCTCCAGGACCGGGTCCGTTCACAGTCCCCAGAGTCAGAAATAAACACGGAGAAGCAGCGCGTAGTTATTATGCTCCATAAACTGTATCTGGACAAAATGTGAGGTCCTTTATTTTGCCAGGAAAAGACATGAAGAACAGTGACACTTGTAGAGGGGACAAAGCAAAGACGAAGAAACACAAGGAAGAATGACTGACTAATTAATCAAACAGAAGCAAAACATTTGTATTAAAGTGTTTCGAGTGTCGGACACAGGAGAGAGAGAGAGTTTCCCTTCCTCTCGTCCTCTCCAGGGAGGTCAGAGGTCAGCGTTAACTAAGTGTGTACAGATTCAGCAGTTTTCTCAGGTGGGGCTCAGGAAGTCCAAGTCAGGTTTTATGACTAATGATTTCCGATCACATTCATAATCCATGAGTCAAGTATCTGACAGGTGAGATTTTTTCATAATCTCCCGTTCTGTAATCAATCACCTGATCCAGGTGTGTGTGTGTGTGTGTGTGTGTGTGTCCAGCCTCGTTCGCTCGTTCTGCTCTCCTTCCTCCTCGTGTCACATTCAGGTTGTTTTCTCCTCAACATTCAGACGTGTCTCCGATTTTTGACTCGGCGGTGGCAGCTGCAGCGGAGCGGGTTTATCCGTGGATTAAAGCGTGGCGTCAGGTGTGTGTGTGTGTGTGTGTGTTGTAACCGGATGGGTAACATCAGGTGAGGCATGCGGGCCGGGCCGACAGGCATCAAACTGCACTGTGGAATGAAGGGCGAGGTCTTAACGAGGTGTTGTTTTATCACCTCATTGCACCCCTCCCTCCCTCCCTCCCTCTCTATCTTCTGATATAAAAACCTGTGAAAACACTGGGTTACTCTTTGATACCAGGGCAGTGCCCGAGTCTGTTGCTTAGAACCAGATTAGTTTATTTGAGGAGCAAATAATAAACGCTGATTCATTGATACGCAGTAGATAACACCAGCTTCTATCTGTTAAGGAGCGGACAGGTGGACCGCCACAGACGCAGGGTGATGTAACGTATCCCTAACCCTAACCCGTATCAGTTTAATTGTTGGCTATATTTTTAATATTTCCACCACTTTATTCTGTCGTCAATAAGTCGGCATCAGCGTGTGGGAACGCGGAAGTTCAGCGGTGGGAAAAAGTAGTGCCAAAGGAAAAAGGCTGCACACTGACACATAATACACTTCGCTGAAACGTCCACTATTTAGCGTTTATAAGCAGCATATAAAGATTTAATAAGTGTTTATTAATGTTTTTGTGCAACAACTGTAACTCCTCTTACGGAAACCCACAAGAAATAAATCAACGAAGAAGATTTAAGATTAAAAATAAACAGAGATCATGATTTGAATTAGCTTTTTATTTTATTTTATTTTTTTATGTTAGTGGAAGAAGTGACCAGAGGAATGTGAAGGTTATGTGTGAGGAGGAGAGGGAATAAGTATATGTATTTATACATACATGCACATATGTATATAATAATACTAATAATGATAACAGCAGCTGTAAAAGGACATTTTTTTTATTCCCTTTGTAGTTTTCTGGTATTTATCTTACAATGCAAGTAAAATAAATATTATTTTATGTTTCTTTTTTTTCCAGTTGTTCTGTCAACGAATAGAAAGATAAATGTTGTTTTAATCAAAGCAGAATTTTGTACAATCCACAAATATATTTATCACCTTATTAACTGCTAACAGTCACGGTCAGTGTCACGCAGTCGATGGTAACCGCTCCAGGAAACAGTGAGGGATGAAGTCACATTGATTTAATCTGGAACAAATTGAACTTCTATGGAAAACATGACCCACATGTACAGTATGATTTTAATATGAGTTCTGCGGTAGAATGAATTGAGAGTCGCTGAAAGGCCTCGCGCTGATTGTGCTGAAAGGAAACGTATTGACTGAGAGTTTCTGCAGAGGAGGCGTGCTGCGAGCAGTTCCTCCTCCTCAGAACATACCAGGAGTTTCACTCGAGGCGAATCGTCCCAACATATCTGAGCGCTGAGTGATTTATCGGCGAGCAGAGCTGCCCCGCAGGTTCCTCGGCATCTCTGCGGCCTGCTCTAAAACACACTCGCCGTCTCAGCCGCTGACTCGCAAAAGACTCCAGAGATTCGAGATTCAGAGGAGAATGTGTCACTCTACATTGCTCTGCAGGTTTTTCATGAAGTCGTTTAAAACGCTCTCTGAGGATTAGAGTGATGTTCTGTAAATGAAAGTGGATTTGTTAAAACGGGGCGGAGAAGCACCTGCTGAGTGGAGACAAGTTGCTGCGAATGCTGCAAAAACTGGCCTGAGGTGAAGCATCGTAGCTTCTGCTCATTATGTCACAATCAAGTCAAAACAGTGTCTCCATGTAGTTCTTCATTTCAAGACTAATATCTGTCATTTTCAAGCCATGAACTCTTCATACTGAAAAACTGATTTCTGATCAGTAATGTCTGTAGATCTGCACCTTTTTAATTCTGATTTTAACCACGCAAACCAAACCAGGTTGTAAGTTTTAATCAATCCTCTAACCCTTGTCAAATTATGTAAAATAGGTTTTTAAGATGAAGATTTTAATAATTTCAGCGTCTCTGAGCTGCACGTGGATGAACATGCGTCGTTCACAGACGTTTGCACGGGAGTTGAATCGAGCGGTCAGTTAGCTTGACGCGTCGTCAGCGTGTCGCGTTATTGAGATTTACATGCGTCTTCGCAGAAGCATAATTTCGGCTTAAAGGATAAGTTCACATTTTTTCCAAGTCTGTCTCAAATCAGTTCTCCTGTGGTGATATGTGCATATGTGCATCCGTACTTCCTGTTTTGCAGAAGTGTGACGGAGAAAGTAACAGAGCTTTAGAGCTTGATTTGTTGAACTCACTGCTGAAGCTCCATATTTGGCTGATGTGTGTCGATTCCCTCGTCCTTACTCTAAATCTAGAATACTTGGCTGCTTGTTTATCATTTCCTGCGCCTCAGGCCCTGCTGGGTAACACATATCATCCACTAGACCTCGACCTCTGATCCTGCGTGTCCTCTGTTCAGCTGTTCAGCTGTTCAGCCGTGACAGCGTTATTTCTGCCGCTCAGCCTCAGCGCACCTCCTGTCTGCTGCTCATGATAAGCTCGTGAGTCACCACAGTGACTCATCCATGGTCCAGGAAATAGTTAAGGATTATCTGCAGTTTTATCAGCCGGAGGTGGAAGCCATCATTTAAACAAAGACAGCTGAGTGGTACTAAGTCTGAGGCACATTTTGTGTTCCATAATTTTTAGTTTTCATGCAAATGAAGAAGCTCACACATGAGCTCTTGTTCTTTGAAGCACATCATGTGGTTGAATCGTATTTACTTGATGAAAGTACTGTTGTATTTAAACCTCCAAGTTCATCTGCTGTCTCCCTCTGACATCGTGTCTGCCCCCTTTTCTCCCTCTCCCTCCTCGTCTCCTCTCCAGTTTCACCTGGCTGTCGGCTCAGGTGCACAGCAACATGGTGATGCATTTCTCAGGGCGCATCGCCGACAGCTTCGACCGGGAGTTTCGCTGTCTGTACGCCGACTCGCAGATCATCGACTGCTTCTACAACCCCGAGGAGGAGGGGATGCCCTACTTCCCGTCCTACCAATCTCTGATGGCCCCCGGCTTGGGCATGGGGCTGGGCGTGGGGCTGGGCATGGGGCTGGGCGTGGGGCTGGGTGTGGGGCTCAGCCCGGGCATGGGGCTGGATTTAATCTCTGACAGGTACGAAGCCGGAGTCCTTTATTTATTCACTTGTTATAAACTGTTTCAGCTTGTAAAACATTATTTCCACATTACATTATTTATTTAAAACTACTAAAAGTTATTTCCAACGTCAGTTATTCTGATAATTTGTAATAAATAGATGTTAATTATTTCCTGATTTAATCAATTAATAATTTGATCCATAAAATGTCAGAAAATAGAGAAATAAAAATAAAAAAATCCTCATATTTGAGAAGCTGAAACCAGTAAAGGTTAAAGAATTACTGTAATGATTAAATAATTCAATTTTATGTTGGTTGACTAATTGTTTCGGTCCTAATTATGACAAAAATGTTCCGTTTTGCATCCGGGCTCTTGTGTAATATAAAACATCAGCATCTTTCTGAAGAGGCGCCTCAGTTGGAGATTTAACAGTTGAACTTTATTATAAAAGATGACAGTGACATTAAACAAAACAATTTTGCACCGTAAATTTGGAAATTTGATTAATTAATTAAGAAACTAAGAATAAAACAGAAATACTTGATTAAAGTTTGATTAAGAAAAATAAGGAACAATTATGTGTAAAACATAAAGCTATAAAACTTTTCTGTGCTCCACAACTGGAATTCATGTATTATCCATTAATTTCATATATAAAATGTCCAAAAAGCAGATGTGCGTATTTCATCTGAATATATGTTTAATGTTTTAAGGGTTTTTAAAATATTTTTTGTAGCAGCAACAAGAATACTGATCCTCTGTGAGAAAAATACTAATAATAAATAGTATATATAACCTTTGTATATAGTATATATGACCTTTCAAAACCAACCTTACAAAGTGCTTTTATATGTTCATATTCACTACAAGTAAATAAAATCCAGCAAATGAAGCATATAGAATAGTAGTATTCAATAATAATCAAATATCACAATATTTCCCATCAAATGCAACATTTTTTTAATATTAATTTAACAATTATATAATAATATGATTATATTATCACACAATAATATCGTATATTGCGATATTTGGGCTCTACTGTATCAAGATTTTAAATTATTATTTTTTGCCCAGACTTAATATAGAATGAAATAGAATAAAATAAGTATAATAATTAAAGTAAATTAAACAAATAAAACATGTAAAACTTGTTGCAACTGTAAAAACTAAAGCTTTGGCTTTTTTGGACCTTGAAACTCTGCAGTGCAAATCACCGACAGTGTTATCTGAAACATTATCATGACGATCTTTACTGTCCCTCCTCCTGCAGACAGAGGGACAAAGTGTGCTCTGAAAACTCCAGCAGCCAATCGAGTAACAGCGTCTCCAGTGTGAAGGCGGCACCCGGGATGACCCCGAACACCGTCTACAAGGTCACTCAAGGTCACGACAAGAAGGAGCCCAACAACAACTCTCACCTCAGCCCCGAGAGGAGAGGCGGCGTTGGAGAACCAGCAGGAGGACACGCCCCGACACCAGGGCCGCGGGTTTCCGCTAACGGAGGAACCAACCACATCACGGTCCCTGATCGACCCCCGCCGGCGTACGGCCAGCCGATGGGCATCGAGTGGAACAAGGCCAACCCGCCGGACATCATGAGGTCGAATATCGGTGGCGCCTCCTCGAAGTTCCAGGCGCTGGGGTTGTACGACCACAAACCGGGCATGTTCCACAGCACCCCCAACTCAAACCTGAACCCCAAGACCCAGACACCCTCCCCGGCCAATGACAGCAAACTCACGCCCAAGCAGCGGACTACCTCCAACCAGTTCCTCAACAAACTGTCAGACCGCTTCCTGCCCAACTCCAGCAAAGACAAAGACGCCTACAGAGGTGGGGCGCTGAGGTCGCCGTCGCCACACGGCTCCTCGCTCTGGGGGGGGCCGGACCTCTCTCAGGGCGAGCCGGAGAGCCAGCAGAGCCCGCCTCCCCCGCCCTCCCCGGGCGTGGTGATGAGCCGGCAGGACCAGAAGAGAATGACGCTGGGCCACAGCAAGCTGGACCTGGTCAACCAATACAACAAGATGAAATCCAGGCAGGTGTACAGCCGCTTCGAGCTCAAGAGCACCAACTAAAGCGACTTCCTCTTCCTTCACCTTCCCCCGGTGTCTCTTCTTACATCACTACGAGGACGCTTCGACAGCCGCCCCCGCTGATGAATCAGTCCCTCGTCCTCTTCCACAGCTCTGACGAAACCAAGCCATTGCAGCCATGTCGGCTCACAGGCTGCTGCACTGTCTCTGCAGAGTTCCAGCAGGGTGGAGACTCATTGTGACTAACAATTAAATCAACCTGCTTTCAACTATTTCTACCGAAATCATCATGTTTTAAATAATTAAAACAAGGTTGTAGCTACAAGTAGTTTCACGTAAACCAGTTCTGACGTCATTGATCGTATTTCTAAATAACAAACACAGCTCCACCCTCCATTCTGAAGTTGTAACCCTTAAGATTTCAGTCCTGGCTGATGTGCCAACACCTGTGGTTACCATGGGTACCTATGGTTTCATTTACATTCGCTCATTTGGCAGATGCTTTTTATTCAAAGCGACTTACAAGCGAGGGACATCACTAACGCTTCAGAGCGGCAGGAGACCGCGGTGCAGGGAGTAAGTGCTGCATCTTACTCAACAAGTGAAGGAGATCAGGTGAAGAAGTGCAGAGTCAGAGTCAGTCAGACATGTGAGGGTGTTAGAGGTGTAGAAGAAGGAGAGGGACGCCCCAGCTCTGATAGGATTCGGTAACAGTTTATCAGCAGGTGTCGGTTTAATGCTGCAGCAGCTGCTTTGTCAGTAATACAGCCTTTAGAGCAGCTGGTGTATCTGATCACAGAGCAGCCCAGACAAAAAGCCTCTGTGTCTGCGTGTTTCATAAAGAAGTCGGGCGATAATAATCATCAGCCGGTGGTTTCCCGCACAACAGCTGGACAGGTGGTTCTGTCGCTGAGGAGTTGGAGGTGTGCAGCTCCTCTGAAGACTGCGTTCATGAAACTCTTTAGGATTTTAACTTTTTGGCTTCAAGATGAAAATTAAACCAGATAATTTTGCCTTTTTACAAACCAAAATTTATACTTAAATACAGACAATCCAAATCAAAGCTGTAACGTATTTCAAAAATATTCTTAATGTCAAAATCAGCTTTGATTTTCTTGTATTATTTGATACAAACATACAAAAAGAAAAAAGAGAAAGACACAGAACAGAGTATCAGGAATCAGTTTGTGTAGAGACACTGTGATTTAATGCAACCCTGAAAGTCATAAAAACCTCCTCATCCCTTTTCTCTTTTTTCTTTCTTTCAGTTCTAATGATATTTTCTTACATGTTCCTGAAACACTCCTGTATTATAACATTTAACAACACGTGCCTTGATTCGTTCTGCCTTAAAGGTTTACAATCACATTTTCTCCAGTGGCTAAAAAAAAAAAAAAGTGTTAATTAAGGTACACACGCCTTCGTTCGTTAAAGGGAAAACAAAACAAAACAAACCTTGATGTAAATAGAAGCAGAAGCAGCGCGACAGTTTTCCTGACGTCAGGTGTAAATGTAGAAACTGAAGGGCTCTGGTCAGTTTAAGAAACAATCTGCATGTGCATCCTACAGTACTGTTAACGGAGACATATTGTACTTTTTTTTTTTTTTTTTTACAATAAACAGCATTGTTTTTTTTCCACATATGTAGATTTGTACATAAGCTGTTAACACAATTACACACAATTAATAATAATTGTATTATTTAGGCGCCACAGGGGCTTTCCCAGATACTTCCTCGTCAGCGTGGGGCAGCAGCTCAGACAGCTGACTCTTGCTGTTGTCACCGAAGCAATACCGATCGACAGTGATCAATTATTTTTGCTATATGTGTTCTCATGTTGTGTTTTTGTTTACTGCTCATTTCAGTCGGCAGTGTTGTTGTTGTTGTTGTTTTTTTTTGTTGTTGTTGTCATTACTACCAAGCTGAATCAGCCAGACACTTCACAGACGTTGATTAATTAATGCCTCACGTTCGTCTGAGTGATGTACTTTATTATATTGTATATAGCACATGAACTGACCGCCAGGAATTTGGGTTATTGTTAAAAAAAAAACAAAAAAAAACAAACAGTTCTTTTTAAACTGATTTTGTTTATGTAATTTTATTTTTACAATATGTTATTTACTGGAGAATGTGAACTTTCTGTGTTGATGTTGGTCTTAATTTGTAAGATGAACATTTAAGGTTTTAATAAAAATGAAACAGATGACCTTAACAGACGTTACGTGTCGATGTTTTATTTATTTTTTTGTCCAGTTCTTGAAGCGAATCGTTTTGTAAACTGTCGTGTGCAGCCGTAGGATTTTGTTACGCTCCCAGAACTCTGTCTTCTTCTTCTCTGTCATCATAATCTACCAATCGAAAACAAAAGTCTGATCTGTAATTCATTTAATTTTAATTCAGTTCTGATTCAAGTGAGCTACTACTTCACTAACAGAACTACTTGTTTGGTTAACTGTGAATGAATGATGCCAAGGCCATCTTGTGCTTTCTAGTAGGTCAGTGAAGCGAAGATGCTTGCAGGCCATATTTAGACCCATGTGTGTTTGTGTGTGTATGTGTGTCTGTGTGTGTGTCAGGCACTTCAACAGTGGAGATCAACTTTCCCCGCTGAGCCTCTGTATGTTTTCCTGCCAGGAAATCCAGCCCCAGGGCCGGGTCACGGGCCGCAGACCGAACAATGTGACAGAATAAAAACCCTTAACAGACAGAAATATGAAACAATGGAGCATCAAAGAAACTGAGCGCCAAACGTCCCAAAACTGGACTGGACAATGATATCGCCACACTCCAGAAATCCATCGTTCATGTCACAAACCCAGAGACCGAAATATCTCTGTTTGTGAAGGAAACAAAGACTAAATGGAAGATTATTAACTGGTCTCTCTGGGCCGTCAGCAGCTACTGTGTGCTTGTGTGCATGCTAATTTCTGTTTTGTAGGCTCATTTTGCATGAGTACGCATCAACATTATACCTCTGTTAGAGAAACAACATTAGACTTCCTGCTTTACTCGCATGTTAAACAGATCAATTTTATCAGCTCAACCTAAACAACATGAGTCCCGGGTCTGCCACGTCCTACAAACATTTCCAGCCAAAAAAACCTCCTTAAAATCCACTCTAAATATCCTTAAGGTATCTCAGATAAATCTCAGCCCCAAAATGAAATAAGACACAAAATAACACTCCAACCAAAACTGCATCAGTCCTGTTTTTAAAGTAGGACAATAGCAGTAGCATTGACACGATCTTTTAATCCTTTGGATTAAAGAATCCCTGCTGAGTTTTGACCACTAGTAAGGCCACAGAGCTGTTTATCCATGAATGCGTCCTGTTTTGTTTATCTCATGCTCATGTGATGCGATACACAGCTCTGCCATTGGTTTAACATTATTTCACTGATCTACTGGTGGTAAATTGCCTTGAAGTGCCAACAAAGACAGCAAGGATGAAGAGTGTAAGATAATGAGCTAGTCAAAGACCTGGATTTCAACGTACTAAAGTATCAAAAACCTGGATATTAATATACCAAAGTATCAAAAGCATAAACATGGATATTAATGTACCAAAGTATCAACAACACTGATATTAATACACCAATGAATGAAAAACCTGGATATCAACGTATCAAAGTATCAATAACTTTGATATTAATGTACCAAGGTATCATAAACCTGGCTATCAAGGTATCAAAGTATCAAAAACCTGGATATGTGGATGTAAAAAACACTGGATTTAAAAAATAGTTTAAAAATCAGCTTTGCAAATGTTTTATGAGGAAGGAAATTTACATCTACCACATTTGTCCAATCTCAGAGATACACTGTGTTAGTGTGAAGGTTGGAATAATGTGCATTCCTAGTGTTGAGACCAATAATAGAGCGACACTAAATTGGATTACATTTCATCTGGTATATTATATGAAGATTTTCATGTTACATCATATCTCGTGTTATAATGTGACTGTTAGTTGCAGCAGCTGGAGCTCAGTATTTCATTTATTCATATTTATTTATTTATTATATTATGAAATATTAATGTCCTCCAAACACCGGCGGTGCTAAGAGTAGAAATAGAAACCCGGAAGTCTCCAGCAGGGGGCGTTCCCGGTCATCACACACAGGAGCTGAAGAAAGTTTGTCTCCCTCCTCTTTGATTCAAATATCCCCATTTTCAGGTACGTGTCCCGTCATGACAGCGGTTCATTTTTTGTCAGTGTGTTAGATAAATGTGTGCACCGTGCTCAGCGACATGTTTTGTACTCGAGTGCGTTCGCGTATTGCGCAGTAATTACTTTAAATCACCTGACGACGGTTAAGCTAGCTAACCTTAAGCTAACTTTAAGCTAACCTGTAGCCTATGGAGCTGAGCTGTGCTGTAGCCATGGAAACAAACACAGAGCTGGCGTGGTGTGTAATCTGCTTTTGTAGGTGTGTTGCTGCACCACTGTACCACCCTGTAGATATAACTTATCTACAGGGTGGTATGATAATGAATGAATGAATGAATGAATCAAGGATACACTTGAGTAGTAACACTGAATGTAAACATAACTTAACTAGTCTTTCATTTAAAGTGACTCATCAGAGGCCGAGATGCATAAAGCATCTTTAACATTGTGTTACCGTGGGATGTTTTTTCATAGATCCAATTAAGTAGGACACATTTTTATTTGCTAAGTTTAGCAGTTTAGATCAACATGAGTCCAAGGTTCCCTCTTTAGGTGGCGGCCCAAATGGAGCTGGCCCAGATCGCTCTTTGTAAATATTGTACTTCAAAACTGCAGCGCCGAAGTCTACTGGGGTCAGCTTTGTTCTGTCTTGTCCGTGTAATATCCTGTACTACAGTGTTGGAGGAGGTACACAGATCTTTTGCTATAGTAAAAGTAGCTGCCACAATCTGCTCCTCAGTTCCCTCTCCGCCCCTGTCTCCAGCCCATGTTCCTCCATTCATCTCCCCTCACCTGTCTTCCTCTCCCGCTCCAAACAGATGTTCTCAGACTTTCCCTTTTCCCATCACCTGACTGCCCCACCCATCCACACACCTTGCTCCCACTTCTCGTCAGCCCCATTAGCCCCACCTGCGCCGCATTACCTATTATCAGCTCACTTCCTTTATTCCTTAGTCGGATGTGATGTTGCCGCGTGCCTCATGTTTTGTTTCTGCGCTTTGACTTTTTGCCTGTTTAATGCACTTTGGATTGCTGCCTGCTCCTGACTGGATTTGTTTGGACTGCCTGCTCTGGTTTTGACCTTTGCCGGCCTCACTATCCCATAAGCCTTTGTACCTCATTGTGTAAATAAAATCACTAAACTATTAGCTGTGCCTCTGGCGTCTGCAGTTGTGTTCCTGTCCCCCTGCTAGCGCCAGTTGTGCGTCTCGGCACCAAGATACATTCAAAGCACTGAAAGTAAAACCAGAATGGCCCCTTTCAGGATAAAGGGATATTTTATTATGATTATTGATGCAATAATTATTTTATATCACTTTATCACTTTAATATTGCAGCTGTTAAAAGTGGGGCTAATTGTAATTACTTTATATACTACTGTGCAAGCTACAGCTACAATTTTGTTTTATCCCAAAGTATAATAATATATCTCAATTTATTTGTTAATTATATTTTGTGTTATTACAAATAACCGTAGTTACAACTCTGTGTGCTAACGTAAAAGTATGAGAAATAAGAGCTTTATTTAACGTGAAATGAATTATAAACCTCTCGGTTGGTCCTTAAAGGGATTTAACGCTGCAGCTCTGTTCTTTCAAAACAGCACAAATTGGTGTTGAGTGTGTTGTAGGTGTCCTGCTCCTCTTGTGTTTCTCCGGAGAACGTCACCCAGCTCAGACTCATCTGCAAAGGAATCTCCCAAACACTTACACCCTGAACCCAGGGGCTAAACGTGAATAGCTGGTTACTGGTTTTCCAGGCGAGCATGTTGTTTGACATGTGGCCCCGGTTACGCGATGCCTGGTTGTTTTTGTTGAGTAGTCGTGGTTACAGGTTTACAGGTTGTCGCTCCTGGTTGTTTATAAGGTCGAGGCGGACCAGGTTTTTTCTGTCTTTGCCACATGTGCTGCATTCCTCTTCACAGGCCAGACTTTGTTTTGTTAAATCCTGGGTGTGACGGACAGTGGGTTTAACTTTGCACCAAAGACACTGTGTTGTGTGGTATGTTACTGCAGTGCTGCAAGACGTAAGATTTTCAGGAATCATGTCACAGATACCGGCATAGTTAAAATGATTTAAATGTAACGCTACAATTCTTTGAGTTTATACCTGTCAGTATCTGCCGCATCTGAAATCAAGCTGAAATAATCCTGTTTCCTGTCATCTGGATTACTTAGTTCTTCAAATGCAGTTTGTGGATTGATTTGTTAATCCTGGATGAAGTTTTCTTGAATATCAGTGCGCTCTTATTTTGAAACAAATATGGTCTCTGGGCCTGGGATCGTGTTTGGGGCCCCAAATTTGGCAGCGCAGTTCAGGTGGGTCATGCCTGTAAGGTGTGGGATCAGGTGTCAGTTTTAGGTCCCCACATAAGGTATCAATACACCTGCTACAAATTGACAGGATTGCCCCCATGGTGAAGTCTCACGGCTACTTTAGAAAAGTCCTACATAACTAGTGGTGGATTACTTGCTCAGAGTATTCTCTTTAGTACCAAGGGAAGAAGCGCTACAAAAAGCCACGGGGACACATTTGTTTGATTTTGGATGTCTGAGAAACGAGGAGGTCCTCTCTCTCTCTCTCTCTCTCTCCAGCAGAGTGACACAAAAGCCAGCGACAGTGTTCAAGTCTGAAACATGACCAGAGAGGCTTGTGTTACCTCGTCTGCCCGTCACCGTTTACTCGAGTGTACCAGGAACTCTCACCGATAAAATATTTAATAATGACTTTAATCTATATATTACTAAATCACTGAGAAGATGTTGGTGTACCCGCTCACTGTAAACATCACAGAGCGTCCTGCTTCGATGCACCAGCAGCATTTCCTGCAGCCACACACTGATTGTTGTGCATCTCGATGTTATCTTCAGGATGCAGCGTTCTTCCTGTCGCACACTGCTATTTTCTGCTGAGTGTGTGTGTGTGTGTGTGTGTGTATGTGTGTGTATACAGTATCAGACATTGAGTGTGTTTGTTCTTGGGAGTCGGTGCATGCAGGTGCAACTCTCAGTGTGTGTGTGTGTGTGTGTGTGTGTAGTATATCAGTGAGTGTCCTTGATGCTCTGTGTTTTGAACTGTTTGTGCCTTGAGTGTATACAGAGTAGGAAGCCTGGTGTACTGTCCTCTCAGCAGTCTGTGACGGGTTTAAACTTTCTAATCAGGATTTAGACGCTCCAGTTTCTGCCAAACATCACAGCAACAACATTCAGCCACTGAACTTTTTAATCATTTAAGTTATGATTGCTGTGCGGCAGAGATATATCCATGAATGCAATTTGCTGAAGTACACACAGAGGGACTCAGCCATTAACGATACATTATAAGACGAGACTAACAAGGTAGCAACTACTCAGTTTTATATGATGTGTACTTTACAGCATGGATAGGATGTGTCTGACCAATCAAACTGCTAGTGACTAGCGCGTCTCACTGTATCAGTAATGTGTGAGCTCCCAACTCGCTTTGTGAACCTCGTGTGGAGCGTCGCAGAACATTTTGACGACATGTAGTTAATGTGTAGTTGAAACAGCTGAAACTCACTCAGCCTGAATTCTGTGTAGTGATCTGATGTCTGTCTTTGAGCTGCTTAGATCAGTCGGAGCTGTTTTCCTCCTGTTGCACCGTTTGCTTGGTCGTCTATAACTTGACTGGACGTAGCCTCTGTACCAGGCTGTGAACACGTTTATTTCTGCTGTAAAGTTGGGCATTTTAACACGGGAGTCTATGGGCACTGATTCGCTTTTGGAGCCAGACTCAAGTGGCCATTTCAAGAACTGCAGTACTTCAGTTTTGGCGTCATTTTTCAGCCCCGGAGGTCTTGACGTGTTTGTTTCCGCAGCACTGTTGTTGTTGTTGTTGTTGTTGTTGTTATTGTTTACATTGCCTGCCTTCTTCTCTCTGAGTTTGTCGTCAGACTTGAACACCTGTAGGGTTATTATACTGCCCTCGTCAGTCGGGGAAGAATCACATCTTCAGTAGCTACGACATCTATGGTACCTGTGATACTGTAGAAAAACAACATGACATTCCCAACCACCAGGCAGCTCAGTTAACGCACCTTTTACAGAAATACCACATCCAATTAAATAGCTGTGAACGAACACAAAACACAGTGCTGGAGCACGTCTCATCCTACCTTTGTTTTTAACTGCCTGCAGCACTGGGATTAGTTTCTGTGAGTAGTGTTTCACTAACACCTCAGGAAATATTATGTGAAAATTGGTAGAAAACATGGAGAAAGATTTAACCACATGACTCAGAGACGAGGAGAGACTTGAGCTGGAGTTCAACCTCTTCAGCCTTAATGTGACTTTGGTGTCGAGTCTTAATCCTCCACATCACACAGAGACTGTGTTTACCACCTGCATGTCTGAGCAAAGTTACGCACACAAACATGCAGTTTGTGTACATATTTGTGTGTGTTTATGGGTCTTTCAGTCGATGTGATGCGTAGGAGACACATGACTCATAACACAACATGCCACAACATTTAATTCTCCACAGCTGTGAAAAACAACACCTGTCTGTTGTTTTCTTTACTCTGCTTGTCTCTCTTCTTCTTCTTCTTCCTCTTCTGTCTGTGTTTATCTTTACGTTGCTTCTCCCTCTGACTGTTTTCTTCAGTCTCTCTTTACCTTTGTTTTACAGTTATCTCTAAATAACATAGTAATAGGAAAACAATAATCTTAAGAAGGAGAATCTTAAAAGAAATAAACTCATCTGTAAGTTAATCACTGATGTGAATCTCTGTGTGTGTTGTAATTTCTAATATAATGTGAGAAATGTGACTTTGTTTTGCTGCACAGTGATGAATCTCGTTATTAAAGACTTGATAATGAAAATAATTGTTTTGATTGTAAATGTCTTCAAAATTAAAAGCAGAACTTCTTTGCAGTTATGTGTAAATTTGAATTAAAGTGAGATTTTTTATTTATTTATTGTAGTTTTAAGTTCAGAACCTGGGAAAACAACATGTGCATGTAAACGGCAAAATAAACCAAACTGGTGCATAAACATTGTCCAGTTTGTCTGATACTGAATTCATTCAATAATTTTGCAGGTCAGTGGAGACAAAATGATTGTGTGTGTTTGTGTGTGTGCGTGTGTGTAAGTGTGTGTAAATAAGACTTAATTGAACTACATCAGAGTGCTGCCATCTTGTGGTTTAAATAGTCAACTGTGACACACACACACACACACACACACACACACACACAGAGTGCACCTCACTCTCTATAGAGTTTATTAACAGCTTTATAGGTTTTTGTGTAAACTGCCTCTGCGACCGGCCCTCCAGAGAATTCTTCAAAGTTATTCAGTCGTTCAGTTTCTGAGCATTTTAGTTCTATTTTGCAAATTATGTAGAAAAATATATTGTAAAAGAAACAAAGATTCAATGAAAGGAGGAAACAGTTGTTGTTTAATTACTTACAGAAGCACCACTCAGTGTGATAGCTCCCAGTGATTTTAATTTAAGTTAGTTCTGTTTGCCTAATACCAACATCTCGTGTATGTGTGTGTGTGTGTGTGTGTTTGTGTGTGCGTGTGTGTATGTGTGTGTATGTGTGTGTATGTGTGTGTGTGTGTGTGTGTATGTGTCTAGCAATAATATCACCACACACCCTCGGTGTCGTGCGACTCCCACTTTGGGAACCGCTGCATGTGACGCACATAATTTTCTCCACGAAGTCAGATTGATCCATTTCTTATGCTCTTACATATAAACAGTGTCACTATATTTCAGTGCATATTGTGTTACAGTGAAGTAAATTAAATATGATATGCACAAAGCATTGAAGTTTTATTTGTAGATATATAAAGATGGATGGGTATCTTTGGGCTTTTTGCTGGAGATTTAACCTTCAGAGAGCTACATCGGAGTGCTGCCATCTTGTGGTTTAAATACTCCTCTACATGACACAGCGGAGGGTCAAGTTTTGTCGTTCAACTTGTGACCATTCAATTCTATTTTGCACACTAGAATAAAAAAAAAAATTGTAGAAAAAAAACTTTGTGGTCCTTGTTTTACTTTTTATAAAAAGACATTAAGGGTCAACTCTGTTAAAGCGGGTTAAACACGCCATGGGTGCAACACGCAGGTCTTTTGTCTTTTGATCCACCTCCTGTAAAAGAGGGAAGCGCAGCATGACACACACTCACATATAGGGAAGCCTCCCCACCATCCTCCTGAGATCCAAAGGTATCCTTTTTTATTTTCCTCCACTTCCGTCAAACAGGAGATTTAGTTCAGTGGGCCAACTCACAGCTGGAGTCTGCCTGTCTCTCTGTTGATGTCTGCTAACTTTAGACTCCAGTGCATTTCAAAAGGGCAAGAGCACTGAATTTTCCATCTTGCTGCCAGGTATGTTTACTACACACTTCCACACTGCACGTGTTTTCTTCTCGGATCTGCGCTGGCGAGACAAGATTGATAAAGGTGCGTCTGATTCATCAAACCAAATGAAATTTAACAACAGCGTCTTTCTATTTTGTCTGCAAATATTTTATTTGTTTAGTGAATTCATGCACCGACTCCACAACTATAGTGGGTTCCCAGTTTTCAGACCTCACGAATACACACACACTGACCTCTCTCCGCCACTAGTCAGGAGGAAGCAGGACAGGCGACAGCAGCCCTTTATTCTCATTAGCCCAGCTGTTCGTCCATTAATGACCTGCCCATCCTCACCTGATTGGATGAGACAGGTGAGCGGGGGGGGGGGGGGGGGGGGGGGGGGGGGGGGGGGGTCAGTCTGTTATGTGATTGGCTGAGAGTAATTGTTACAATTACTCAAGGTCTTACAGCTGACGATGCATATCAGAGCGAAAACCGAGCCACAAGGTGGACGGAGCCGCCTGCAGAGCTCAGAGACAGGACTGTGTCGAGGCTACACACAAAAAAATATGTCTGCTGCACTGAAGGTTCCCAAGAGCACAGCGGCCTCCATAATTCTTTAAGGGAAGACGTTTTTGGCGGCCGGCTCTGGGTACAGTCCTAGTTGCTCCAGACAAACTGAACAACCAGGGGAGACGGGCCTTCGGGAGAGAGAGGCCTTGTGTGGAGATGGTAAACAACCGTCACTGCAGCGCTCCACCAATCTGGGCTTTATGGCAGAGCGGCCAGACAAAGCCTCTCTGGAAATCTCCACAAGAGGATGTCTGGAGCTCAGATAGAGAGACCATCAGGTTCTTACCAAGGCCCCTCTCCTCTGATTGCTCAGTTTGGCCGGGCGGCCAGTTTGAGGTTGAGTCCTGGTTGTTCCAAACTTCTTCCTTGTAAGAGTTATGGATGCCAGTGTGCTCTTGGGAACCTTCAGTGCAACAGAAATGATTGTTGATGATGATTTTTTTTAGCAGGAAGCTGCAACTTAACAAAATGTGGAAAAAACTGAAGGGGTCTGAAGACCGTACAGTTCTGCTCCTCTTGATATTTTAAGAGCCTCGTCTGTGTCTCGTGTCCTCATTCATCCAGCAGAGAAGTGCTTAAACAAATCTTAACTCTCAAAACAAAAGGACTGAACATGAGGTTTCACTGCTCGCCGCTGTCAGAAAAGCACAAAAGGTCAGTTAACAGTTTAAATCCCTGTGTCCTGACGGACGGTTTGAATAATTAATGAAGGAATAGTGTGTCTCTGCCAGTAAACACAAGTTAAAATAATTAAATGAGAACAGAGACGAGTGTGTGATGATATAATAGGTGTTTAAGTAAAGTAGTGACAGACATTTTGTGTCACACTGCTGAGGGACATCTGCTGTAGAGACAGATCTGTTCAGCTGCAGTCCCTCCAGCCAGTCATCATCATCATTATTATTAGTGCTTTTTCATTCTGTCTAATCCCTTTAACCGTCTGCGCTGCTCAGTGCAGTTCGGTGTATATGTTTACTGGATAGGCTCCCTCCATAGTTACATCATATCCCAAGTGCTGGTGAATGTCTGTTGACACCGAAGGCTACGGAACAGAAGGAGTCCCAGTACTGGACCAGAACAGAACGTGTCATCTGCTGGAAGAAGTGGGTCACAACCCAGAAAATTAGAGGCTGTTATAGCTGAACAGGAGGGAGAGGGAGGTGTGAATTGGCTATCTGACTTGACTGGAAGACAAACAGGAGATGAGAGGAGAGAAATCAGGGAAAGGAGTGAGGGAGGGGGGGGAGAGAGAAAGGATGGAGCGACTGAAGGACAGGAGAGGATGGAGGTTTAAAGACGGTGAAAAATCAGCTGTAAAATCAGAGAGGTGGGGGGGCGCCTTGTGGCCTGCTGGTCGACAGGCAGCTTTATTGAGCTGACACACGATGACGGATGCGGAGTGGGAATGAAGTGTTGCGAAGGTGGACAGCTGACTCGCCAAGGTGAGGATGAAGGGAGGGGCCAGAGAGGGAGAGCTGAGCGACGGAGCGGCCCGAGCAGGAGATTCATGACTAATAATAATAATAATAATAATAATAATAATAATGTGGATGTGTCGGGCTGCTGGCTTCAACGCTTGTCTCAGATGGTGTTTATTCACACACTGTCTGTCAGTGAGCAGGGAGGATTGTGGGTAAGGACCGTGGTTGGATTTGTGGTCTGAGGGGAAGCCAGTGTATGTGTTTATGTATGTGCTAGAAAAAGTACTTTTTCAACTCATCTTCATTTCTTTATTAAAGTTTTATTTCTGCTGCACAAAACTGTAACTGATTATGCAACAAGACGTATCACGAGTGAAATAAATCAACGCCACGACTGAGTGTTTCCATCTTGGAGCTGCAGTGAACCAGTGACAGATTCAGACAGCCAGGATTTCATACGTCACAAACCCAAGGAACCAATCCTGTCAACTTGAGGGCATGAGGGGGCGGGGCTAAATAAACCTGACACCTTGTTATTACAAGGAGCAGTGGTCATGGTTTAAAAGAAACCAACAGCGACTTTATGTGTTTAAGTCCCACTTTATTTTGACCCATCCATCCACCTCGTCCTCCGCTCTGTCGCTCTGTAACAGCGTCTCCTGCCTTCCTCCTTCTCTCCTGATGGACATGAGTCATAATTCCTTCAGCTGCCAGAGTCTTTGTCACGACTGATTCTGTCATTTTTTTCCTCAGAAGGAAAGTGTCTTCTCTCTCTGAAGTTTAAGGCTGACTTTCTTTTTCTTTTTTTTGATGCTGCCAAATCAAGTCTGAAGTCATCAAATTTGTAACGCTGAGTCCGGGTCACGTGACTTGTCAAAATTGATCAACAGTGAAGTGGGGGCAGGCGCTCCGCGAGCTGAGTGATCGAGATGGAGTGTGAAAGTACAGGGGGAAGACTCAGAGGAGGAGGAGAGGAGGAGGAGGAGGAGGAGGTGTTGACCATCTCTCATCAGCACCTCCTCTGCTCTGGCTTTGTTTTTTCCTCAGGGTGATTACATGTTGCTGATAGTATTGGAAAACATTCAAAACTGTGACCTCTACTTTCACAGCTCTCGTGTCTCCTCTGCTTTAAATATTTCTATGTGCTAGCAGCTAGCAGCAGCATTTCAGCTTTGTTGTTGTTGTGTAAGACACTGCGGCGACGATAGCAGCCTCCATAACAACCGCCATAGCAACAAACCCAAAGAAAATCCTCGTATTAAAGAACAAACTAAAGATGGTGTACTTTAACCAAATGAAGATTGTGAAAATAAAATGCACATTTCTCCCTATAAATGTTATCAAAACGCTTTAACTGTTCTAAAAAACATTTTCCACTGAGAATGAACGGATGTCTGCCATTGTGTTTGAGGTTGTCACTGCGGGAGTTGGCGCGCAGTGCGTCGCTCTTTTATTTATTTTAATTAAATTTTTGATTATAAAATGTTAGCAAGCTAGAATGCTGAATATGGTAAACATTATAAAAGCTAACATGCTTAACATCAGCATGTTGGCATTGTCATGGTACACATGTTAGGAGAGAAGATTTCCTTTGTCTGTTTGTCTGAACCCCAAATCCATAAATATAGCCTGGATTTCATATTTTTATATCATTCTCCTCCGACCTCTCTCATCACTGGATGTTTTTTGTTTGTTTGTTTGTTTGTTTCTGGCTTCATTCTGAGTAAAAAACTGGAGACTGTTTCTGTGTGGAAAATCCCAGCAAATCTTCATTTCAAAAACACTCACACCAGCTCGTCTGACACCAGCAATCATGTCACGGTCAAAGTCACTGAGTTCTCATCTTTCCCTCATTCTGATGTCTGATGTGGACGTCGGCTGAAGCTCCTGGCCTGGACCTGCAGGGTTTATGCATTAAACTGCTGCCAGCCTGCTGCTGACTGGCTGTTGCACGAATAGACAGGTGTACAGGTGTTCCTAATAAAGTGCTCTGTGAGTATTGAGAGCATGGTGTGCAGGGGAAGAAAGGGGGAGAAAAGATTCATCATTCAGAAGAAAACTCCCAGTACACCACAAGGCACTGTAATTGCTTTTCACTTAAAATGCCGTGTAGCTGCTGAAGCAGGAAATCTAGTGACAGTCCTGCGGACCAGCACCTCTGGTGTCTGTGAATGACATCGGTTCATTCATTCATGTTCTGTCACCGCGGCGCGCCATCAGAGCCGTGCGCGCCGGTAACCCTGTACGGCTAAATTACACATCTACACCATATAATCAAATGTGCAGAGTTTCAGAAATGTGGACTCAGAAATAGCTCAGAGGAGTTAGCAGTCACTGTTAACGTCATCCCATGGCAATTTTCTCCACAGGCTCTTAGATTATAAATGAGTGTTGATTCATGAGCATGTGTCCTCAAGTGGACTCTTAGAAAACAATGTGTATGTTCTGTAGGGGAAGACATGCCTCTTTGTTTTCGCCTTTAAAAGTGATGTATTCGGTGCCTGTGCAATACAATGAAAAAGGAGGAAAAGCAAGCAAAAGGGTGAAAGGGAAATCAATGCAGCAGCAAGGTTGAGTATAAGAGGGGAGATGAAGAAGAGCAGAGAGCGTGAAGGTAAGGAAAGAATAAAAATGAAGAGATGTTTGGAGAAATCAACGGCGATGGTAAAAACAATACCAAGGCTGCGTTCAGCCCTGCGTCAGAAAACACTCAGGCCTGAAACGAGTCCAGCAAAATCAGCGTAGAGGCCTCTGTCGAAAAAACACACAAACAATGAAGGTCATTAGTAGTGAAAAAGATTGAACTGAAGTGCAACGTCATACGGAGGTGGCCAATCAAATACATGTGAGCGCACACAGTTGACTACGATACTGTGTTGTTTCGTTTAGTTATGAGAGATCGGAGCGATGCAGCTGTTTTGACGGTCGACCCCTGAGATCTTACGGCACAGGCCTTGTTACTGTCACAGCAGAGACATGGAAGAGGCAACATTCGATTTTTGCTCCACATGTCTGGAAACTAACTCACACTAAACATGCAAAGAGGCTGCGTTTTGCACTGCTGTGTTTTATTAAAATAGACTATTGTCATTAGCTCACTGCACTGCGTCAGCCATACAGGTTGCTGGTGTCTTGTGATGTATCTGTGACTCGTCTTATCGATCGCCATGGCATGTCGAGGGATGCCTCACTGTAATTTTACTCTCCCCGTTTTAACTGTTTTATTATACATGAGCTAATTTTACATCCTGTCCATAAAGTCTTTTCAATTCATTCTTTGGAATTGCTTTGTTGTCAAGAGTTGCTCATATCATAATAACTTGAATGTGCAAGGATAAAATATGTCTAGACTGGTAACATTAGCAATGCTCAACTCGAGTGTGGTACGCATTTGAAATGCCCAA